>NC_068368.1:34245166-34545166 GCF_020536995.1 Dreissena polymorpha | reverse complement strand
CCAAAACAATTTTAATAACGATTACGCAAACAATTTCCATAATGTTCACAAAGTTTCATGTAAGTCATACAAGTAAAACTCCCCCGCCTCATGAGGGTGATGTTTCTCAACAGTCTGGAACCATTAACAAACTATACTTCATAAGAACAATTGTTCTGGTCAAGTTTCATGATGATTTGGCAAACATCTGATTTCAAGAGTTTAAAACAATGTTTAGCTACAGTCCTATAAGAAACCCCCGAGCCGGCATATTATAAAAATGCCCCCTAAGCCTTCACAAGCTTTTTCTGATCCTACGTGACCCACGTTCGAACTGTCACATCATGAAAGTTCGAAACATAGGTCACCTCAGAGAGGATCACTTTAACCCACATTTCAACAATATCTGCAGCAAATGCTGTGAATGAATCGTTACAACGAAATGAGTAGTTGAAGAGTTACAATTAGACAGTTCATTATTTCAACATATGCTGAGAATATCGCTATCAAAACATATAAAACTAGCAAGTACTTACTCTACCACTAACCGATCGAGATTTACGCTCTAGTGTAGGTATTAGAATAATAATATATTACCATTCCAAATACATATGCCACTATCTCAGTCAATACAAGGTAATTATACGTACTCGAATAAAACTATTAATGTTTGTTTTCTTATTTAATAAAAACAATATAGGTAAAAAAAAATGTTATATTTTGGCTGTGTTTAATTTGTTATCATGTTTCATAAAGGCCATTGGTCACATGCCGTAAAAAATAGCGCATGACAAAGATTTCTCTATATAAAAAAAAAATTGAAGTTCCAGCATTCTACACCTTATCTGCAGCACTTCCAAATGACAGAAGAGAGACAACGCGTAAGCTTCGAGCTTTTTTCTCAATTCTGTAAATTTACACTTTGCCGTCCTCATGTTAAGCATATTTCGTCAAAAGTTGCTAGTTTGTTTATATTGTATTATATTTCTTACATGCTGTATATGAATAGCTTTATATGTATTGTTTAAACCAAGTTTCAACATTCCTATAAGTTTATATCTTTTATACCGATCTGTGATTTTGTGTGTTAATTTAGTCGATTAAATATTGACAGGTATTCATAGATTTTATTCATAATATACACCTGGGTAAAATTAAATATTCCGTAATTATTTAAACATGGTTAAATTTTCAGTGAATACAAATGGATAAAACAAACTCAACTTTTTCTAGTTAGAAGTATTGACAATTTCATTTATAACGATCGACATCGCCATACATAAGAATTGTATTACATGTTAAAGCATGGTCTGATTTTGAATAAATACTTTGTTTGACCTGTAAAAAAGTTAGGAACGGTCCGCTCATAGTACATCTAATATATTATCACTACCTTCGTAACTTGAGGTTAATTCCTGTAACATCGCATTGTACTACTTTGTGACAAATTATGCGCAAAGTACGTGCGATGAGGATCGATATGTTTACGCATCGATCATTCCATGTGTTCGTTGATTCAAGCTTTAATTATGTGTGGAACTTTGTCTTTGTCTATGTTGATTTTAACCCTGTCTTCCTTTTAAAAGAAAGCGGTTGTATGCAAATTCTTATGTTTGGAAAGCTTATAAACTGATTGTATTCCCAACGTTTTGGATATATCGTATGCAGGCGGTGACCTTTGTTTTATACTGTGGTGTTGTAATATGGTATGTATAGTGCCCTGTTATTTATTAGGAATGCAGCAGCTGCTTTTAAATGAAGGGCGTTCAGATATAAGGGTTTCTTTCCTTGGTATGGCTCTTGAATTTTAAAATTCCTTTGTATTTAGCTACCAACAATTCGTGAGCATCTGTCTGGTCGACATAATGTGCAACTTGAAGTTAAATGCCTAATCTTAGAACAATATTTCAAAGCTATCACATTTTTCCGGTATGCCATTCAGGATCGACAATTTTAATAGTTACACGCACATTTTTGCAGCGATAGAGGTTTCTACTCGAAATCTGCAAGTGCGTTAATTCGGAAAATTGGCAAACAATGATCGATTCTCAAGACGTATTATAAAAAGTTCGTAGAACAAATGTATTAAAGCTGAAAAATCATGTCAGTCAGGTTATGTTATGGTTATAATTTCTGAAAATGTATTCATTTTAAGAAAACATTTGTATACATTGGCTTTGTTATGGTCTTGTGGGTCTTCCAACAGAAATAATTGAAATAACTACAACATGTATCACAACAACGAGTATGCAAATTGTACAAGTCACCACATGAGTGTTTTAAATAAAGACAAATACTTCTTACAAATACATGTTTATTCATTTTGTTACAATCAAACATCAGTTGAATTAAAACGTTCATAATTATATCATTGCTTTATGCTAGAATTTACTTCTAAAATTTAAAGATAGATTGAATAAAAGTATTTACATGTTAGTGTTTTATCACAGCCTCGACAGGATGCTTACATTTGCTATCGATAAGACGGATGCTAGTATTAACATTGGTTTTAAACATATTTATATGGAAGAACCGATAACCATTTGAACTTAGATTAAGAATGCTGTTGTTGCATTTTCGTCGTAATTGATAACAAAAGATATATCAGTGGATCATTTAGTGTTTCTTTTTTAATTTTCAAGCATACATTCTAAGTGGATGCTATCGTCTAGTTTCGGTTTAATATGTGACTTATCATCTTATTAATACGGCGCCTAAATTTGTCGTTGTAAGCGTTGCAAACATATATAATTCAGAAACTGATTTCGGAACATATAATTTCATATGACATATTCCATTTGTATTTAAGAAAATACTGGATTTGTTTTAAATAATTATTTGTATGTAGTTTTCTTGTTTGCAAAAAAAAAACTTAAGCTTGCCGTTTCAGCTGGATAAGGGATCCTACCAGATGTATGACCGTGGTATAAAGATCGTTATCTGATTTCCTGCCACATACGTTGCAATTCATAATTTGGTAATCAGAAAGATTATTGTTTCTATAAATGCATTCATAAATTGATAATTGTATTGTGATATGATGATTAAGTTTAGAGTTATTTAGACGGGTAAGTTATGATTTCAATTATGGTTTAACTGTTGCCTGTTTATGCACATGTATTTATCTTCTATGCGATGATTCTTTACACGACAAATAAGACACAAGTTTTATTTTATGTCTCGGATAATACATGCGGATAAAAAGGATTTAACAGTACTGTAAACAATTAACAATAAATCGAATAAATGTATTACGATGGTTTCATTTTCAAAAGGTCAATGCATTTATTTAAAGAATATTCTTATATAAATTAATTCATTAGGCCTTACGTTATGCAATTCTTTCAATGCAATAATATTTGCAGATTTAGAGATAGTTATATACTCAGCAAAGTGTCGGGCTTGTATATAAATGTTCATGTTTTGAATTACATACGGAATTTATGCACCAGAGTGATCGACATTCTCACGATTTTATTGATGCAATAAATACCTTAAAATTACAAGCGTGTAACGTTAATATTCCTATTTCTTATAAGATCGACTGATACATCAAATAATACTTTGCTGAGTATATAACTTTCTCTAAATATGCAACATTTTAGAATTTTGGCTATAAGAAATGAAAACCGAATAGTGAAGTTTACAATATTTCTGAAATAATACATTTTATCATCTTGTTAAGCCAATATATTACGCAAACAACAAAATATATAGTACCGCTACACGAAGATGAATCAAATATACATGGATCTTATTGAGATATGTGCTTTCAATTTTAGTTAACCTCAGAAGATATAGTGACAAATCTATCTTGTAAAACATACAGATATTGGTTAATATCTCATCAATTACGAAGGTTATGCAATCTATTATTTTCAGGTTCAAATGCAAAACGGTTTTACCCCGGCATCATAGACACATTAAATGTTTTAGTCACATCTGTCTAAGCGGACAAGCCACAAAAAAACAACGTGTTGAGATTCCAATAACACACTAACCTATAAATAATACTAAGATGCTCGACCAAATAGCAATTTGAAGCAATACACATGAAGAGTTAAACGGTTTTAAAGGCACATACATATATATATAAAGTTTTTCATTAACAAAAGCACGTGCGTATCAACAAGATACACATACGGGTAAAGAATTAAAAGACACATGCAACTCATGAGCTGTATTCAAGTACGAAAAATGGCTTTGTTTTTACTTGAAATTGTCGGAAAAAAATGATCTTGTCTGATTTAATCTGTGCAACGTTCCGATACGTTAATGTGATTTATTCTGAGCAGTTGTTGCCAATTTAAAATTGTTGATATTTAGGGAATTATTAATCGTACATAACTTCTGTTGTCTGCAGTAAGTCGATGTTTGCATATGGGAATAGGTATTTTTCTAATGTTTCCACTACTCATCCAGTAGTATCTTACTGTTGTAATGTATTGCCGCATGAAGCTCTACCCTTGACGTTTCCTCGATTAGTCACAGCCGTTTGAATTGTTGTTGTCTACTCCAAAGGTTTTATTCAACTTCGGAAATTGCAGCATTTGTTGTTTAAAATTAATAAAAAACAGGCATACGAATATTTTGCGACCGTGTATGTTTCTCATAGCAAACGTTGAATCATAGTAGACATGACACGTGCGCCATAGTAGACACCGCACGTGCGCCATAGAACATTGAACATTTATTAGCCTTCGCATGCTGGTAATTAATTCTAAAAGTCTTCGCACTTAGGTAAAATGTGCTTAAACAAACAGCAAATTAAGTACTCCAGTCAATTGATTGTATTGTGTGAGATGAAAGAGCTGTAATAAGCGTAAATGAACTGCTTCTAACGCAGTTATCAAAGAAAGGCTTTGAATAAACACGTGCATATAGTTGCCAAATTATCAGCTAAATATCTGGAGAGAAGTAAATCAATACAAGTTTACTAAGCGTTGCATTTACATGTTGCACAGCCCTGTTGCACAGCCCGCATTGTCAATAATTAACATGGTATTGTTACAACGCACTGTCCATTAATAACATGTTATTGTTACATCTCGTATAAACAGTATGTATGGCTAGCGGTTCGACGCCTTATCCCAAGAAACAAGGTTTCTCATGAGAACCTAGGTTCTCAGAATGAGAACGTAGGTTCTCGCTTGAAGATTGCACATAGCTTCCAGAACCCAAGTTTTCAAATGAGGACCTAGGTTTTCATGAGAACCTAGGTTCTCATTTGAAAACCAAGGTTCTGGTAAGAACCTAGGTTCTCAGAATGAGAACCTAGGTTCTCATGAAAAACCTAAATTCTTGGGATTATGCGTCGATCTGCTTGCCATATCCGTGGTTTTCATTTGGGAACCATAGTTCTCATGAGAACCTAGGTTTTCAGAATAACGCGTCTTTAATACTAAATCCGTGGTTTTCATTTGGAAACCATAGGTTCTAGGTTCTCATGAGAACCTAGGTTTCCAAAATTACGCGTCGGACGGCGTAAACTTGCTGGTTTGGAATACGGGACACATATTATTCAGGGCGCAGGATCAATGGGGTTCACATATGATTACACACGGGCTGGACAGAACGAAAACACGCCGTTAAGAACTTTATTTTTGCAGATATCTCAAGTTATTGAAATATGTTTGCAAAGTCTTTAGTGCATAAGTTGTTCTGTAGTGTGGGCCGATATCTTACGATTGAATAAGACATTATTACACATTATCAATTGAGATTAAACTTCTATTTATATCATAATGATTGCTTACTTTATCATGGACATACTTTAAATAGAAAACTGAACCGTACAGTCGTTTGAGGTCCTAGCAAGAGAACTGAATATCTAAAACTCATTTAAAGCTGTAACAATGAATTATGTAACGAGTGATCTGAATTTGTTTCAAATTTTAGTCTCAAAATAATATTTAAAATTAAAGATGTATTTCATAAACAGTTTAATTTTTATTAACGTGTTCAGACCAATGTCGACCGATTACTTTACTAATTTCATTCCTCAAGAAGTTTCCTCCAAGTTTCGTTGAATATTACTTAGCATTGTCTGAACATTGTTTAAAAAATGTTCTTGGGGAGTAGAATTCGCTGTTTCACGTCTATTTCTTATCATTCTACACATATGCCGCCAGCGTGTACCAAGCAATGGGAGTCAACTGGAGGTTAATTATGGCAAGCGGTTAGACGCATAATCCCAAGAAACTAGGTTTCTCATGAGAACCTAGGTTCTCATGAGAAACTATGATTTTTATGAGAACCTAGGTTCTCATGAGAAACTAGGTTCTCGACAGCTTTTCGCGTCGTTCTCTCTGATAACCTAGGTTTTCATGACAACCCAAAATTTCATTCCAGAACCATAGTTCATTCTCATTCTGAGAACCTAGGTTCATGAGAAACCTAGTTTCTAGGGATTATGCGTCGAACCGCTTGCCATACGGTATGTCTTTGCTCAGATGTGACGTTGATTGTTTTTTTTGGGGGGTATGGCGGACTGTTTAAGTAAGGATAGGACAGTGTTCTTCTGTTTAGCTTTTAGATGCAATCCATTTAAAAACGTAACGAGATTTAAATTGGATAACGTCCTTGCGCATACCTTATACAGATGTTTTACTCATTATAACAGGTTTCGATATTGGACCGTGATTATTTTCATAAGAAACCCCCTGCTTAAGAATGTGTTTTTTTTAAACACACATACACATTTTTCACGAAACCCACTTTGGTGTTGGCAGTTAATCATTACGACCCATTGATATATATTTAAATCTACCTGTATTATGGTTGTATTATGGTTGATAATGCAGCAAAATATGCGGCTCGCGTCCATTATGCTGTAGTATCACGTACTTAACGGTCAAACAAAACAATTTATCAAGCGATGAAATAACTCCTTCATAAATGTAACCGTTGCCGATTGAATAAGAAAAATATCAATTAATTTATGAATCTATGATTAAGCAACCTCTTTCTACTGAGTCTTACGCGATAATAAATAGGTATTCCATTTAACAAATAATACATGTATCTATCTACAGCTACATGTAAATGAGTATTCATTAACTGAATACGCAAATATATGCATGCATAATAAGGTATTGTCTCTGTTCTGAAGCACCAACATACAAAGATTATGTGTTTACAAATAAATGCATAAAATGTGTATTATGTTGTTATGTGATGATTAAGGTTAGAGTTATTTTTACGAGTGTGTTATGACTTTTATTATGATTTTACTGTAATCTGTTTATGCACATGTATATATCAAGTATGCGATAATTCTTTACCCGACAAATAAGACACAGCCTTTATTTTATGTCTCGGATAATAAATGCGGATATAAAGGATTTAACAATACTATAAACAATTACATTTTCGTAAATCAAATACATGTATTACGACTGTTCCATTTTAAAAAGTTGAATGCATTTATTTGTAGAATATTCTTAGATAAATTAGTTATGTAGGCTTAACAGTATACACTTGTTTCAAAGCAATCGTATTTGCATAATATGTGTACGCTTTCGTGAGACAATTGACATCAACATGCATCAGAATGCACTTCCGAGTTCTGTAAACCACAAAAAACGGACGTATGAAATAAATTAAACTTTAAATGTTTTGTGGTGTTAAGCGTTTGCATGATGACATCAGGCGGAACTAAAACACGTACACAACACATAGACAACAATGTTGTAACGTAAATATAACCGACTATCAATAAAACACACTTTAAACGTGTCATTTATGTTTATATAATAACAAGTTGGCGAATTTTGAATCTGAATTTGAACAACGACTTCTATTATTTCCGTTTAGTTTATACAAGATAGTTGCTTCAGACAAGTTTTCCAAACCAATTAATAAAATAAACAAGGTTTAACTTAGTTGATGCCTGCCCCATATGTTTTCGCATTCCTAATAACCATGTGTTACTGATAACAACAGGTTTTAATATTGAACATAGTTAATTTCGAACAAAAACCTGCTGCTAAAGAATTCGTTTATAAAACGCAAAATGATATGCTTCATAGGCGCGCAATAATTGTGGGAGAACCGTTTGAAACATTTTTTAAGCTGATTCAAATGTATTCATTTCTGATTCATCAAAGTAAGTTACAATGATCAAACCACTGAGTAAGTAAAGTTTCTCTTCTGTTGCGGCAAAATATGTTGCTAAACAAATAAATAATAGGAGAATTATGAATCAGACTACCTTTCACAAAAGTAAGTATATGAATTATTGGCGAAGTAAATTTACGCTATCAAATGTGAATGTAACTTCTCTATGGAGTACATGCTATTTAGTAAACGACGTGCTTAAGTGTTTGTTTAGCAAATGGGAGGCGGAAAACTACAACGGGCGAGGCATGGTATGGTATTGCGCAAGGGGGGGGGGTTAGAGGGTTAGGGTTAGGGTTTGGGTTAGTGTTAGGGGTCGGGTTAGGGTTTGGGTTAGCCTAAACCAAACCCTTACCCTAACCCGACCCCTAACCCTAACCCTTACCCTAACCTTTTTTGGGGGTTATCACCCCTGACCATGCCTCGCCCGTTGTAGTTTTCCGCCTCCCTTAGCAAATGGGTAGGATGCAATCGTTAAGCTAAACTTCCGGTTGGGCGTAAGGTGTTCGTTAAGCATATTCATAGATTATTTGGAATAATTACTTTGCAGCCGGAGATAGTCGTTCTTTTGCCGAGCTAAAACTGAATTGTAATCAATTATGACTAAGAGTGTGTTCTGTGTTGCTAACAACATATGTTACAGTACACTGTGTACAGCAATGTTGCGTACAGGTCCGCTATCAATCATGCCGTCGGCTTACAAACAATGCTGCCAATTGTTCAAGTGGGCTATGCAATTTGCCAACAGAGAGATAGGAAGCTTGTATACGTGTGTTAATGTCATTGATAATTTACGTCCAAAACCATACATGAGATCCAACTGCTGTGTATATGATAATTAACTTGAAAACACGTGCTTGTTCCATTTCAGTTTTTTAATATTATATAAGGTTTTATGTGCATGAAAGTATTTGGTCTTAATTCTAAAACAATTCAAAAAACGAACAATTATTCGTCAACATCGTGTTTCGCCTTCTGGAAGAAAGTGATTTTCAAACGAATATTTTGTATGTCCATATTATTTTACGACAGAGCATGTACATGTAATCTTTCTCAAACATACAACATTTAAAATATATTATGAGCTGTAAATAGTCTAATTTGTGTTTCATGAAAGCGTTAGTTTGTAAAAAATAAATAAAACAAGCACCACTAAAATGAAAAAATAATACGAAATAATACTAATACGAAGAAGGAGAACAGGAGAATAAAACATGAAGCAGAAAAGAAGAATTTGGAAAAAAAAAGAAACAAATAAGTAGATAAATATGGCAATTGCAGCAGCAAAATATCAATATATAAATTAAAAATTTATAATAAATATGATCTGATAACTCATATGGGGGTAGATATAGAGAATACTAGGTCGTTGCCGAATAAAGCAAAGTTTATTTTGCGAGGCTTAGAAAATCTGAACCACGAGCCTTGGCTTTACTTTGCTTTATTCGGCACCGACTTAGTATTCGATTTATCCCATCAATTTTCTTATCGTAAATTATTTTTTTAAATAGAGTAGGAAAATCGAACTACACGGAAAATCCCAAAGTTATTTTAAGCAAACATTGTTTCATTATTTTAATCGTGCCTAGCCTAATACATTACAAAAAGATCAGTAACTAACCTGTTTTTCTGTTTATCATACCTCTATGTCCCCGATTTTTAAGAAATAATGGAGAAAAAACACTAAACAACTGCAGCTTTAGCGTGAAAGAACATGCATTGTGTCGAATGACGTGTTAATAATGACGTCACAAGTACGCGCACTTAATATTTGTAAATAATGTTTTTTTTGCTTTTTGAGTTGCATTATGTGTTAAAAATATATTACATCTTGGTATCAAATTGTTTGTTTTGTCGAATTTAATTCGATTTTATTAAAAATGATTACTTTATAGTTGATTCCGAGTAATATGACCATTCTCCGCCGCGCATGACAGCTATATTTCAGCACTGCCTAAATAGAGGTAAATTTATTCCACAGTTGTTTATTTCGACAATGCACGTCTGATGATGGGATAAAAAGAGTTGTTTCAGATTCTCAAGTTTTCGTTTTAGTTATGTTATTTGTGAGGAAACAGTAAAACTCAACATTTACGTTGCTCAAAAATAGCCATTATATGCATCTTTTGACGATTTAAAAACCTGAGAATTATAAAGCGTTGCAACGCGAAACGATTGAAGAATTTGGATAATTCTGTTGTCGTTATATTTTGTGAAACTACGAGGATTGCTTATATAAAGTTTAAAATACATCAATTATTGTACAAGCACGGATGGCCGAGTGGTCTTTATGGTAGACATTTTACTCCAGGACTCCAGGGGTGAGTGGTTCGAGCCCTGTTGAAGGTTACATTTGTTTCTTTAAAAAAAAATATTCTTGATTTTTTACTTGAGATTTTTAGATCCAATGTTTAAATTTATCAATATAAAGCATATAATGACAAACTTCAATACATGCCAAAATTTGTGAAAAGGCCCCTTTAAATGCCAAAATATGCATTTCATGTAAATAAAATAATTGTTCTAACCGGAGCACCAATCAAAGAATGTCATCAAAAATCCCAAAATTCATTCTACGTCACATCTGAGCATATAGTTGATAAGAAATGTAGCACGAACAGAATATTAATGGACAGTGCGTTGTAACATATTATTCATTGATAGTGAATTTTCGCAACATGCAAATGCAACGCTTAGTAAACTTGCATTAATTTGCTTCTCTCCAGACATTTAGCTGATAACTTGGCAACTATATCCACGTGTTTATTCAAAGTTAGGAGCAGTTCATTTACGCTTATTACAGTTCTTTCATCTCACACAATACAATCAATTGACTGGAGTACCTAATTTGCTGTTTGGTTAAGCACCTATTACCTAAGTGCAAAGACTTTTAGAATTAATAACCAGCGTGTGAAAGCTAATGAATGTTCAATGTACCATTGCGCACGTGCGGTGTCTACTATGGCGCACGTGTCATGTCTACTATGATTGCACGTATGCTATGAGTAACATACACGGTCGCAAAATATTCGTTTGCCTGTCGTTGTTTTTTCTTAATATTTTAAACAACAAATGCTGCAATTGTCGAAGTTAGATAAAACCTTTGGAGTAGACAACAGCAATTCAAACGGCTTTACCTAATCGAGGAAACGTCAAGGGTACAGCTACATGCGGCAATACATTATAGCAGTAAGTTACTACTGGATGAGTAGAGGAAACATAAGAAAATACCTACCCTCATATGCACACATCGACTTATTGCAGAAAACAGAAGTTTGGTATGAGCAATAATTTCCTACATATCATCAATTTTAAATTGGCAACAACTGCTCAGAATAAATCATATTTACGTATCGGAACGTTGAAGAGATTAAATCAGATAAGATCATTTTGTCCGACAATTTCAAGAAAAAACAAAGTCATTTTCGTACTTGAACACAGCTCATGAACTGCATGTGTCTTTTAATTCTTTACCCGTATGTGTATCTTATTGATACGCATGTGTTTTTGTGAATGAAAGACATTTTATGTTTTATAGTTGTGTGCCTTTAAACCCGTTTAACTCATCATGTGTATTGTTTCAAATTGCTATTTGTTCGAGCATCTTATTCTTAATATTATTTATATGTTAGTGTGTAATTGGAATCTCGACAAGTTGTTTCTTTTGTGACTTGCCGCTTAGACAGGTGTGGCTAAAACATTTAATGTTTCTATGATGCCAGGGTAAAACTGAACCTGACAATAATTGACTGCATTACCTTCGTAATTGATGGGATATTAACGAATATCTGGATGATTTACAAGATTTATCACTACATCTTTTGAGGTTAACTTAAATTGAAAGCAAATATCTCAATCAGATCCATGTATATTTGATTCATCTTCGTGTAGCGGTACTATATATTTCGCTGTTAGCGTAATATATTGGCTTAACAAGATGATTAAGTGTATTATTTCAGAAATATTGTACACTTCACTATTTATTTTTCATTTCTTAGAGCCAAAGTACTAAACTGTTGCATATTTAGTTATATACTCAGCGATGTTTTGGGCTTATAAATAAATGTTCATGTGTTGAATTACATACGGAATTTATTCACCAGAGGGATCGACATTCTCACGATTTTATTGATGCAATAAATACCTTAAAATTACCAGCGTGTAACTTTAATGATCCTCTTTCTTATAAGATCGATTGATACATCAAATAAATAATTCGCCTCTTTCTATATCACGGTGTACTACAATTTTTAATGTAGCGCCTATTCACAATGAACACTTAAAAATTGGTTTTATACGTTGTTAACGAAAGTGAATACAGTGAATATAATAATCCTTTTGAATACTTCGAAGTTGTAAGGTTACTTTCTTGAGAGCTTGCGTATTTTATTGTTTGCCAATGGAAATAAAAAAATGAGCCACATGAAATGCATGTGTAGCCGATGCTCCACGGGGAATGAACAATACTATATATCTTTCAGTGCTGGAACCGAATTTTGAAGGCCTTTGCAAACAGTTTGGATCCAGATGAGACGCCACGGGATGTGGCGTCTCATCAGGATCCAAGCTGTTTGCTATTCTGATAGTATTCTTTAAAAAAATCGAAGAAAATGCTAATTTTAGAAATTCAGCAGACGACATTTTAGCAGACGACAAAGTTCCCAGCATGCAAAGGGTTAAATATTCGTGTTTAGTTGTGAAAAGCAATAATTTACTGAAAAGCAACATACGGAAATGTGTTTGTCTGTGAATAAGTATGTGCATCGTTCTGTATTAATTGAATATCATAACACACAATTAGGTGCATCGCTCCAATAAGTATTTTAGTATCTGTATCTGGCACCAATTAATTATGTGTTTTTGCATACAATTCTTTGTTGTTGATTTGTTGATCTTTTATATCAAAACACATATTAACAAATATCTTAAACGTGAAGTTAAAAGTAGGTCAGTATACGCCAAAACCAAATATAAATGTTCTGCGACCTTAAAAAAGTGTTGAAATATATTGCAATGGACATGTTTTCAAAGCCTATTTATCAATTTAACGAGGTTGTTATTGTCTGAAGTCTGCTATATGCGAGTTCGAATACCTACCCCGAATGTTTTACTAATTACAACAGGTTGCGATGTTGAACTGAGCGTATTTTCATAAGAATCCCGCTGTTTATAAAATTGCACATTTTAACGACCCATATGCTCGGGTTATTGTGTTCCGCCTCATTGAAAGAGTTCCGAAGCATTAACATATATATTTAACCCGATTTTTAAAAATGCTCATAAAAAATAATTAATTCGGAAAAAACATTAATCTTCTAATCAGCAAAATACGTGTTTTCACGAATCAGAATAACGCAACAATCTGCTTTCTAGCAAAATAAGAAAATTAAAAAAATAACTATTCGATGACTTTGGTAATTTCTATATATTTTTTATTTTAGTATATTTAAGATGAAAAACACGTTTATGTCATCCAATATATATACAAACGAAACTTTTCCTCATTGAATCCGCTAGGAGATAATCCATGTGTGAATGACTAGGGGTTTCATGCGTGAGCGTTTCTTTGCTGAATCGTCAAAACAAGTTAATCGGTTAATTCCTGAATCAGTTACGTCCATGGTAATTGGTGACGTGGAGCTTGGCACTTGCTTCGTTTTGTCGAAAGTTTGATCGACGCAAAAACATTTTTTTTCTCCGACAGGATCATTATTTCTTAACATATGGAGAACATCCGAAACACAACTTTTCATAATTATGTAGGCAATATTTACACTTCCGGTAGCTTCCATCTGTGTCCGCATCTAATTTAATAACACAATCAGACGGAGACGCGCGACACAATGCTTATGTAGTCCATACAAACACTAACAAGCAAACACATTTCCCGATTCAGCATTCGCCTAACCAAGACGTTTGTATCTGTATTTTCAGGGAAAAGATATGCATTACACCTCTAAGTTTGCACAAAATGCCTTGTCGATACCATGTATGCGTTGTGTGTACGTTCTTTTGTTTGAACGAAAAAATATGGCATTGAAGAATTATCGTGTAATGCCTGTCAAATCCTATAACACTTTTTAAAAACTCTCAAAATTCACCGACACGATCGTTGGGCCCTTCGAAGTCCACTATTTGTTAGAAGAAAATTTGAAATGACAGCGTTTCTACTCGATTATATCTTCAAGTAAACACACTTGCCTCCAGTTTATAGATTAAGGAGATGAAGGGAAATGACGATTGTACGAATGGTTTCTTGTAAGTTCATGCTTTGTTCACGCATCTGAAGCATAATATAATGTATAACATATTTTCATTCCATACTCTGTATGTGGCTTGAAATAGCAAAATGCTTACCATGGCATATTTCACAAATATCACGGTTTACTTTTATGTTGAGGTTTCAGAGTAAATACAATGAACCTAGATACAATTATGTCAGCATGTGCACACCTTGAAGCAGTTTTGTTTTTGTAGGATTTTAAGAACCACTGATTTAAAAATACTGCTTGACAGATATACTTATTTTTGAAGATTAACTCGGGACCTCTATAAGCAAAAGCTCAGTCGCTTCCACTTCACCAACCGATTGCCGATTATCTTTAAAAGAATATGTACCTTTAAAATCCATACTGGCGTTTTATTTTGCTTCTTTGAATATAATACATTTATTTCTGGTTTAATGTATTACATAAAAATCCTTCAGCTGAACTTTGAATATCGTTTAAGTGCAACATTTTAAAGTATAAGCGGATAATGGCAATAACTTCCCCCAGTGTACTGTCTCTGGAATTTTATTATTCTATTTCCATTGGAAGCATTTGTTTGTAACATTTTGCTAACAAAACATTGGTTTTACAATCACTTTGCGTATTTATGTTCTTGCAATTAACACAAATGTTGGTTTTGAACTGTGTACAAAGCAAACATGAAACATGTTACGCCATTATGAGGAATAGTTTGACATGTGAGCCGAATATACTGAGATGGTATTTCTAAGGAGACTATAAGTATGTCATTGATGGAAGTATTGATATAGAGCTATCTAAATTGAAAATATAATTCGCCATATCATATGCATATTTCGTTTTAAGTCTATGTTTAGTAACGAAATAATGGTGTTATTTGCTGCCACTCATGTATCTCCCCAATAAATGATTGTGTTTTTGTATTGAAAGATGTACTCATATGCCGATTGTACGATGATTATAAACTTTGCATTAGGGCCAAATATATCTTATCAGAGAGTTGTGATGGGAATGTATTGCTTTTTATTTTTCTTGTTATCGCGGCGTATGCATTCGTTAAGTTATCACTGCTATTTAAGTATCTAAAATGACTAATGGAAATAGATTCTAGATATTTATGAAAGAAAATGAGAATGATGCGAGTGTTAACTTTTCGCTATAAACATATTGTTGGTACAGTTGCAAGTTTTGTATAGGACTATATCGTTATTTCTTAACGCAAGTATAAATACTTTGATATTAATAAGTTGTGTGTTCCAATGAACACACGAATTTAACCAGGAGGGGCGAGGTCTAGTCTAATAATTTAGCTAAAATAACGACAAAATGATGTGCATGTCCCGAATAACATCATTCTGCACATGACAAGTTGCATCACCCAGCATTTCTGCAATAAAAATACCATTCGAAAAGCGTCAATTAATCTCCTTAAAATAATTGCAAAGAATGGCAATGGTCATTCTTCTAAAGAAAGCGACCAGTACTTCAAATGATTCACTAGAACACATCATCATGCTAATTTTAGTTTTACTGAATGATCATTAAACAGAAGCGTATGCTGAGGTGGCACTTAACAGTTTAAGCTTAAGAGTCGAATTGGCCTGAGCTACATTTCTTATTACAAAGAGCGAACCTATGCACAAATTCGACAGTGTAAGATCTGAAATCTAGATTTTTTATACGAGATTAGTTAATATAAACTCCGATGTGACATGTAAAGGATGCGTATGTGTTGTGCCCACTGTGCATATAGCTTTCGTACATAAACATTCCATTCTCTCAAAATCATCTTATGGACATTTGATGGAGTCGAAAGAGGTACATTATGTTCGTGTCTTAATGTTTTTTGTATTATGAAAGAATGTTAATGCCATGTAGTTTCACACAAAGCATTGTGTTCTTAAAAAATACAATCGGATCTGTAACAAGAGCGGTCTATTTAATTATAGATAGGACAGTACTCTCCTGTTTAGCTTTTAGATGCAATCCATTTATAAAATAAACGAGATTTTAATTGGATACCGCCTTTGCGCATACCTAATACAGATGCTATGCTCATTATAACAGAGTTCGATATAGAACTGTGATTCTTTTCATAAGAAACCTGCTGCTTAAGAATGCGTTGTTTTTTTAACACACATACACATTTTCATGAAACCCACTTTCGTGTTGGCAGTTAATCATTACGACCAATTTCTATATATTTGTAATCTAACTAGTTTTATGGTTGATAATGCAGCAGAATACTCATTTAGCGTCAATTATGCTATAGTATCACTCACTTAACTGTCAAACAAAACAATGTATCAACCGATGAAATAACTTCTTTATAAATGCAACGATGCCGATTGAATAAGAAAAATATAAATCAATGCATGAATCTATGATAAAGTAACATCTTTCTACTGAGTCTTACGCGATTTTAAATCGGTATTCCATTTAACAAATAATATCTACCTACAGCTAAATAAGTATACATAAAGCGAATACGTAAATTATAAAATATATGCACGAATAATAAGGTATCGTCTCTGTTCTGAAGCATCAACCCACACAATACGTTCCCAGCCGTTGAGGTTAGTGTTTGAACAAACAATCACACAATTTAAGGTTTTTTGAACAATACACGTTGGATTATATATAATACAAAGCAATGAATCTTCGCTATTATACAAGAAATAACACATTCTACGCCACGTGTCCACGAGGAAAATTGATGAAAAAATATTGTAACAAGCATGACGTTCGTCAAGTATGATAATTTTTTTGTTCTTTAAAAAGATTTTGTTATATTTTATTGATTACAACGACATATTAAAGCAGTTCCATTTATAGCTAGATACACTGTTTTAATGTTTTAGTCTGTAAAGTTCATCCATTACCAAATAATGATACTTCTGTAAGAAAAAAAATTGTTTAACACTAGGAACTGTAAAGTTTATGTGTAACAAATTCTGTTTTGTTCTTCTGTTCTGTTCTGATAAATAACTATCTACTATATCAGTATTGCATACCTGTTTCTTATAATTCTACGCACCAGGAAACGGGCTCTATCAGATATATAATCGAGACAATGCGAACGCGGAATGATATGCATGAAGATCAATTAACGCGCCTATGCTTATTTGTATTATTTGTATGTCGAGATGATTATATTTATATAAGTTTGAACTGCCCTTTCATTATCCCGTATCTTCGGTTAAGTTTATTCCTTGTGTGTTTTGATTGTAAAGCAAGCCAATGCGCTTTTAGAGACAACCTCGAGTCCGTTCTCTGATAACATCTGTAATTTGGGCCGCGCTCCGTAAAAAAAGGTGTTTAATGCATGTGCGCAAAGTATCGTCCCAGATTAGCCTGTGCAGTCCGCACATACTAATCAGGGACGACACTTGCTGTCTAAACTTAATTTTGCTTATATAGACTTTTTTGAAACTAAAAATATCATACAAGCGGAAAGTTTCGGCTCTGATTAGCCTGTGCAGACTGCACAGGCTAATCTGGTACGAAACGCTACGTACATGCATTTAACCCCCTTTTCAAAGAGCACGGCTAAATATGTTTGTACGGACTTCGGATCGAAACCTGGACTCGCCGGTTGCAAGGCGGATACTGTACGAAGTACACAAGTGCTACCTGTCCCTGCTGATGGATACTATTGCAGTTACATTCAGGTGCTATCCATCAAACCACTTAAATGTGTACACTTCCCAGTAATCTTGGGAATTGATTGTTTACTCGCTCACGGTATTTCGTTATGAAGACGAAATGAAGCAAACTATCATAATATAAGTGGTATGCTTGTTTTACTAATTGACTCAACGTTAATTTACTAACATACCATTATCGCGTTCAAGTTCATAACCATCGTAATTGGAGTCACAGAATAAGTATGCATGGTTCGAACACTACTCGCTTTTGTTTACAGCAAGGCATACATTTAAGGCTTACCTGTAAGATTTCATGATATTCCAAAATATTATTATTTGTCATAACGATATATTTAAGACTATGATGGTTCAGTAACAATCGCTGAAACTGTATTTGAATGAAAATATTGACAAAGAATAAAGTTTTTGGTTTCATCTTGCCAGATTTCACCCTCGTAAGACAGTGTTCAACTGGGTCGGTATTCTCAAAGCCCTAACGGGATATTCAACTTAAATCGTACATCAGGAAAAAATTCACACAGAATGTTATTTATATCGATGCTTTTTTCAAATATGGTTTAATATTAACCACGTTCGAAAAAAAAACACTTGTTTGAGACTTTTAATGTTAACAAATTAAAACAACAAAACAGCAGGTGACTCAAGGAATTATACGACTTTAATACATGATCTGTGCAGACTGCATAGGCTAATCTGGACGACACTTTACGCACATGCATTAAACCCAGTTTAAACAGAGCACGGTTCATATACAATTACAGTCTGTATTCAAACTGTCTGCAATCCTGTATGACTTATGCGCTATAATGATTATTTCTGTGATTATGGGTTAAATAAAATCTAAATTTTGTGAAACGTGGAGGAATTTTAAAAAATACATAATTATATCTTTACATATCAAACGTACTTCTCCCAGTAAACTGTGATCCCACTGAAGAGGTACAAACAATATGATCAACGCAACATGATCAACGCAACATGATCAACGCAAAATTATCAGCGCAACATGATCAATGCAACATGATAAACACAAGATGTTCACTGCAACATGATAGACGCAACATGATCAACGCAACATGATCATCGCGAAATGATCAACGCAACATGATCAACGCAACATGATCAATGAAACATGATCAACCCAACATAATCAACACAACATGATCAATGCGACAGGATCAATGCACTATGATCAACACATTATGATCAAGGCGACATGATCAACGCAATATGATCAACGCAATATGATCAACGCAACATGATAAACGCAAGATGTTCAATGCAACATGATCAACGCAACATGATCAACGCAACATGATCAACGCGACATGATAAACGCAATATGATCAACGCAATATGATCAATGCAACATGATCAATTTAATATTATCAATTGAACATAATTAGGTGCAACTCAGACCAAGTCCTAAAAACAACCATACAATAGGGTTGCATAAAAAAATACATGGCATATAATAATCTAACAGAAAATGTATCGCATTTAACTAAATGCATGTTTAGTATTGAAGTGATCTTAATCTTATTGCGCTTAATCATGTTAATACAAGTAAAACTGAACTAAGTTGCAATTGCAACTTAAACAAGTTAAATATGATAATATATTCTAATATAATGTACGTTTATATATGTAGGCTACCATGTGAAAGCCAATCTAAGAATACAACAATTTATGCAATAGTTTGTTCAACAACAATACCATAACGACATTCGAAAGAACACGTAACGTAATGAATATTACAGTGAATGAAACTTACCAATTTCTTCCTCCAGAAATTCAATCTTTTGTTGCAGCACTGTTAAATCACTTACAAGTTGTAACGATTCTGTATTATCCTTTTCACGTTCTTTATCGAGTTTCACAACAGCTTCATTATTGTCACATATCTTACTTGCCATCTCGTCTTCTCTGTCACATTTAACCATCAGAAAATCACCCGTATCTCCATCAACGTTCTTTGGTTCCAAATGTGCGATATCTGTGACGCGTGGGAGCAACGTCATTATTGGAGACGACGTCACGTTACACTGATCAAACGTCAATTGAGCTTTGCTAGTAAATGACGTCCCCGCAAACTCGCCTAATTCTACCATCGAGTGTGATTGAAGTTCCAAACTTTGTTTCTCATAATTGTTTTCACTGTCAACATGAATACTTTCCTCAGTTAATCTGCAACTATTTTCACCAGTGCCGTCAACGCTTACACAGGAAGTGACGACAGGCTCGACCACGTTTTGGTTAAGTCTATCCATAGTGTTCGATCGCTTCGGTTGACTTTGATTTTTCCCCGTATCCACATCTAGATTCATAGCGTCCTGCGATGCGCTAATGATTTTTGAGTTGTTTTTAATCGCGAATACAAAATCAGGCCCATATTTGTTACCAACATGTGCGACTCCGCAGGTCAGTTTGCTTGTATTCTCATTATTAACTTCATTATCCCCTAATGTTACAGAATCCATAATTGAAATCGTTTTGCTGTGCCCCCTATCGTTGTTATCTGCAATTAGATCCACTCGTTGAACTAGATCTACTTCATTAGCGTCCGCGCAGTTACGTTTCTCCGATTCACATACCCACTGCAGAAGTAACCGTACCGTTTTCTCAATAAACGAAATGCTATTCGACGGGTCACGTGATATGGGGAAGAATTCTAAGTTCGCCTGCTCTTTGTTATCATCACTCACTACGCTCAATGGGTTATTATTTCTACCTGGCGAAAAAATGAAAGTACTTTCGTTTCCATCCGCCCGACGCTCATCGCTGTTTCTAAATCCACCTGGATAAACGGCAGAGTATTCGGATTCTTGACATTTGGATGGGAATTCGACGGCATGCGGCTCAAGGGTAAAACATTCAATTATTTCGACTGACAAAAATTGTTTTGCAAGTTTTGAAATGCACTCACTTCGTAGTTTTGGTAATCGATCATGCGTTAACGATGTAATTGCGTTAACAAGCACTTGAAGTTCTTGCGCATGAAAACGTTGGGACATTTCTAACATTTCAACTTTTTGACGTAATTTGACTTCGTCTTCCGTTTCGATAAAAGCTACAGCCAGACCAGTTAGTTGAGCCGGACTATTTTCTTCTTCCGCACGTAAACTGTTTCCTCCTAACCATTCAGCACTGGTAAAAGGGGCATTGTCATTGTGAACATTATAAACACCTTCATTTTTAACACAGTCTGTAATTAACGGAGCGGATGAGGGGCTATTCTTTTCGTTTAAGATTAATCTCAACGGACTATTACTTGCTGTCTTGTTACCGTGATGCTGTTTTTTAACATCCAATAACTCACGTTGACATATCTCTAATTGACGCCTCAAATCTACGATTATGTTATAACCACTGTCTGAATCTAACGATCTACTTTTTCTCAAATCATGCCTATTGCGCTTTGTCGGATGTTGGTAGTTGTGCAACTCCGCGTAAACACGTTCGAGCTCATTATCCTTATCAATTATTTTCGACCTATATTCATTAGCATTTTCCTTCAGTTCCCGAATCATGTCCTCATAAAATGCATTTGGAGATGAAGGCAATGGCAATGTCTTAATCTGTTTCTCTTGTTCCTTGAGGTTTTGCTTCAAAATAAGCAAAGCGTTGTGTAACTTTTCATTTTCGTCGTCTAAAGCGGCCATATTAGATTTCATGTTAGACAATTCTTGCTCCGCTAATTCCATCTGAATGCGCAAATCAATCGCGCTTTTAATTTTCTCGGAGTCGTCACCCTTACTTTTGCCCGAAGCATCCCTTATCGCTTGCTCTACTGTCATCTTCTTCATCTGTGAGCTGAGTCGTTCATTCTCTTGATCTAAGTCCTTGAGCTGCGACGAGAAAATATGCTCATGCAATTGTAAAATCTATACAAACGATATCGATTTGCTTTAGGTTTTATAACGAAAAACATGTTTATGAGTCGAGATCTGAGAAAACTTGGCATAATGCATGTGCGTTAAGTGTCGTCCAAGATTAGCCTGTGCAGTCCGCACAGGCTAATCAGGGACGACACTTTCCGCCTAAACTTGATTTTCGGTAAGGAGGAAGTTCCTTGAAACTAAAAATACCATAAAAGCGGAAAGTGTCGTCCCTGATTAGCCTGTGCGAACTGCACAGGCTAATCTGGGACGACACTTTACGCACATGCGTTATGCCCAGTTCTCTCAGAACAAGACTCATATAAAAACATAACCGATAACGATAACGATTTTCAGAAGCAAATACAACTTTGATAACATGTAAGATGTGTCGATTTATCGTCATGCTATTAGTGTTCTCACGTAGACAATACAGTGTGTTCATGCTATTAATAATGTTTAAATTTATTAAAAAATATCAAAGGAAAGATATATATACATTTTCATATCGCATATGTATTCTTTATTGAAATTAGAAACATACGCGACACGGAAATTGATTATTATTGGATCTCTAGGGCACACACATATCTAGTTGTAGGTATTGTTATTATCCACATGAATTAATACCGGTATTATTACTTACACTTTATTTGGAGTAATTATGTATTGACCATTGTTTTGTCACTGCCAAAATGAACCTGGTTCAATATATATAAATATATCGTGTGTGTCTAATCTTTGTGTTTTGATTAAAAAAATTTAATCAAAACATAGACGTTTAATCGATATAAATTTAAGGATCTTCATATATGTTTTAACATTTCTAAAATTTCCTTCTTGTTTTAGTTTGCTGTAAAGCAGCGGATTCCCCTTAACATTTCGCACATTAAGCAGCTTAGAAAGAAAATTACATGTAAAGAGAGTGCAGCAGTTACTGTTCTAAAACATATTCCAATTTACTAAATTTTCTTTTACATGCGCAGTGAATGTTTCCATCTATTCTGAGCATCTGCATGTCGAACCAAGTGCAATTGATAATTTAAAACCTAATTAGCAACGCGGAGTTGTGCACCTGATTAACCTAGGTACAAGGCACATATGTTTTGCTATTTGTTAAAAACCACATATGAAGCATACACTTAATACGTGTTTAGGATCGAGAAATAGGGTTTTCACAATGCTCATGGACAAGTAAGACTTATACGGAATTTCCGTTTCAAGTTTCAATATTGGTAATGCCCATACACGTATAAAAAATTGTATGGTATAACGTGCAATGGCGCATGTGGCTGTTGTTAAAACGTTTATATGATGTTTTTATACTACTAGATGTAAATGAGATTTAGATTTGTTTTATGTAACACTCATTTGCGGATTGATATAAACATGTTAAGCAAAAAGAACAATGTAATTTTTTTAACAATAAACTATGCTTCAGAAAACGCAGACTGCCTCGTAATGCTTTATAATAGTTCGGTCACAACTCATCATCATCATCATCATCATCATCATCATCATCATCATCATCATCATCATCATCATCATCATCATCATCATCATCATCATCATCACCATCATCATCATCATCATCATCATCATCATCATCATCATCATCATCATCATCATCATCATCATCATCATCATCATCATCATCATCATCATCATCATCACCATCATCATCATCATCATCATCATCATCATCATCATCATCATCATCATCATCATCGTCATCGTCGTCGCCGTCGTCCTCGACCGCCTCCTCCTCCTCCTCTTCATCATCATCATCATCATCATACCACCCTTCCGTTATTTGCCTCTGCGACCACTTCAACTACTATATCTACCAATACCTTTAAGTCTACCAACTCTACGAACAATACAAATTCAAGACTTCTGTAACTGTCAATCAAATAGAGTTATGTACATTCTACCCAACTTACATCCTTAAGCGTGGCTATGATTAAGACATTTAATCATTGTAACGCCCACTTTACACTTTTTGAGGATCAAATTTAATCAAGGTTAATTATCAGCCACTTATAAATAATTATTAGAAGAAGAGTGCTGTGTAAGCGGTAGAACGGATAAGTTCAATTGGTCTTCGTCGGCTGAGGTACTACTTAAAAGTACCCCTTGGTACAAACTTACGCACAATTGGTAATGGCGGCTCAGGTACTACTTAAACGTACCCATGGTGCTCCTAATTATACTACCATGTAAACCCGGTTAGTAAAAAACGCGTAAAGGCACCCGCCCATACTCAGGGGTACTTTTAAATATGTTTTCCGTCCCGAGTACTATCTAGTATATATAACGTAGTGTACCTGAGCCGACAAGGACCGATCGAGCTTAACCTACCACTATAATATGAAGGAACTCTTTTTAAAACGGTGAAACCCGTAAACAAACGCAAGTTCGCAGATTCTAACGCAGACGTAAATACAGGTACACACACACACACACACACACACACACACACACACACACACACACACACACACACACACACACACACACACACACACACACACACACACACACACACACACACACACACACACACACACACACACACACACACACACACACGAGCAAAGAAACAAACAAAGAAACAAACTCACATTCTTCATCATTTTCCTGTTATCAGCCTCCATGAACTTTAATTGATCTCTCAGGTCGAGTTCTCTCTCCTTACAGTCGTACAGGCTGCGCTTCAGTTCATTAATTTCGTGCTCCATACTCTCTTGTCGCCCAATGTGGTCGAGTGTAACCTGTAAATAATATGTTGAAGTGTTACCCTTCAGAATAGTTGAGTGTAGAATTTAAATATATAGTTATGTGTAAACTGTCCTTAGGTTGGACTGTAACCGGTTAAAATATACCAGCATTTTGAAAGTGTAAGCAAACCGGTCAAAATGTTACCTTTGTTAATTTCATTGTGTGCAAACCTTTCATTTAAGACAAGTCAAAACTTTTCTTTTGTAAGTGATTGGTTTTATTGTATACATTTGGATTATGTTTTATTTTGTACACATCTGTCAAAATCTGTCCTTGGTAATGCATATAGTTCACATATTGTCTCTGATAAGTTTTAGTATGTCCAGTATTTACAAGTTTAAGTATAACAACATGGTATACATTGTAAAGATCTCAAAATGACGATTAATTGTTTACACATTGGTCAATATGACTTTCTGTTAGTTTAACTGTGTACAAAGCTGTTAAAAATATGAAGTTTGAGTCTGCCCATGTTTGTTTATAAACTGGCGTTTAACGTGTACAGACCTGTCTAACATGTGCTTAAATTTTCCTCATATGTTGAATATTTTTTTAACTAAATTTACATCCGATGCATCGCTTTTAAAAGATCGAATTCAGCTAATCTATCGAATTGTGTCCATACCTATAAAAACGTGACCCATACAAATGTCTTTTTGGGGGCTTCGATTTTGTGTGGTGGTGGACCTGTGTTCGTTATTGGTATGATGGTATGATGGTAGCCAGAAGTCCAGGTCCGTCGCCTAGTCTAATTACTTATAGTTATATGCATCGTATCGTTTGTCAGACGTTTCTGTCATTTCAGCAATTTAAGTACATACATATTCTGCCAAAGTCCTGTCAGAAAAAGACATGCGCATTTTTGCCAGGCACCTGCGCTAGAAGTTGGAAATGCCACCTATGAAAGTTATTTAGTTGGTAGTTTTCTTTTTCGCCTACGTTAGTTAAAATACCAAAGGAGTCAAGATTTGGATCCAACGCTGATTGGTATTGACACATCAGTGAAACGAAATATCAAATCAAATTAAACTTTCTGATGACATTGTCACGCAAGATAAAATCATTTACTTTACAAAAAAGTACCCTAATGAACACCTAAATCACGATTTAGAGTTCAAATATATTGTGTTCAATTTAAAAGACCATTCATCAAACATGTATAGTATGAGTAATTGTATGAATTTCAGAAAATAAGGTCAGTTTCCACTGTTCTCTTTGAATAGTGGTCCAGTGACCTAACATGCGTTCGAATTGGATACCCTTCTTAAGCACTGAAATAGTGTTTAATTAAAATAATTTACGTGAATTACACATACAATTGTGGGAATTTACACTACACACAAACGATTGTATATACCTTCTGAAAAAATCATAACAAGCAATGTTACATTTGTCTTATAAGTGGTTAATATTTGTTCGTATTATAAAACAAAACACAACAAGTTGATTACATCACTGTCACTTATTTGTAACTGCAAAGAAAACTATTGCAATCGGACAAGGGTTTTTGACTGTACATAGCAAACTAACGTTCAGTTAAATCAATTATGACGGTGTTGCAAAGAAACAGCCTTGTGCAATATCAAGTATGCAAGGTCACAGGGTCACTTTGAAAAGATAAATCAACTTAAATGTGAAAGTGTTTAAGCTATGCATGAATCTGTTAACTTGTGTCTAAATGCCATGAAGATTTTGAATTTAAATGTAGCTAACACAGCGTAAACGCCTTTTATGATCTAATAAACCATCCGATTTATTACAGTTATTGATTGTGGGACCATGTTTCTTTTTTCAGATCAGTGATATTTTGTTTATATGCGTTATAACCAAGATTCTTGAATTAATACATGAGTCATACAATCCTATATATCATATGCAATAACAACATGCATATCCTTAAATGACCCTAAAACACATAAGGTAAGGCTAACTATTTACTACCCAATTAATGTTTTGTACGTATATACACGATTTGTGAAAATCTTGCAAAATATATTATTAAGGGTGGTACAGGCATCACCAAAAATTTCTTAAGTTTTATAATGCAACATTATGCTGTTAGTTTTAATGCTAACGAGTACTTTATTCATTTCTATTTATTTGTCTGCAGCAACAAGTCTCCAAAACAATAAACACCTTTCTGTCGTGCGTATGATTGGGGAAGTATTTTCTGCAAGTTGCTTTATTTTGGGTGCATCAAATGCTTTCATGCAATAAAAACGTTCCGTGCGTTTTTATAGGTGGTATATTGTGCAAAACTTTGCCAACGTAAATCTGCTTTTACAATATAAAGCCGCATTTATTGTTCTAGTAATGCTATGCTAATTAAGAATGTATCTTAGTGGCGAGGTAAAGATCCGTGTGTACTTTTGAAAAAAAACAACATGCGTATAACAGGCACAAGTCTGTCGCATATATAATCCAATAAAAATGTAGATTGTATACACGATTTAATTCCATGAATTAATCTATAACAAAACGATTTTAAGTAAATTTAAAATTCAAAATGTTGTATTGCTTATTTATGTGGCCTATTTATATGTGTCTTGTTCTGAGAAAACTGGGCATAATGCATGTGCGTAAAGTGTCGTCCCATATTAGCCTGTGCAGTCCGCACAGGCTTATCTGGGACGACACTTTCCGCTTAAACTAGATTTTCGGTTAAAAGGGACTAACTTTAAACGAAAAATACCATTGAAGCGGAAAGTGTCGTCCCTGATAAGCCTGTGCGGACTGCACAGGCTAATCTGGGACGATACTTTACGCACATGCATTTTGCCCAATTTTCACAGAACAAGACACATATGGTCTGTCACATAGTTGGTAAGTTTACATTTCACTGGTTGTCGATGAATTCAGTATTTCAAGCTTTCCATGTCTGTGCGTCGGGACATGTTTGTCACATTATCGTTAGTAAATCTAGAAATGAAGTAACATAAGCTCGTGAATCTAGTTCACTCCTCTGAACTTGTACATGATACATTATCGGCAATTGAGAATCTGAATTTACTTATATGACATGGTAATAAAATGTTCCTAAAACGGATGACAGATCTTTCCTTCAGAGGTGTTTTTCGCTAAAAAAAGTCATTATTGACGATAGGAATTTATTCAAACTTTACGGAATGTGAAAAAGTAAAAAAAAAACAAACATGTTTTGAAAACAAAGGTATCAACAAATTTCTGAAAAGATACAGATTGAGCACTTTTATGATTTACTTCCATTCCAAGTGCATATCAGGGTAAGCAACCGTTACCATACGCCAAAAGCAATATTCTACGCATTGGTCTCCCATGCTGTACGGTTATTATACTTTTTATGTTATCATTTGAGGAAACTGAGGAAGCAAGCTGTAATCTACGCTAGCGAGAAAGTCAATTATTGTCAATGTAATGTTTGTATTTTATCTGTTAAAGACTAATGCAAATCTTTTTTTTGAATATTTTAGCAAAATTCGATCATATTCACCAAATTGATTACTCGGTTTGCGGTAATTTTCGCTACCTACGATAAGGTTTACTAAATTTATTTGCAAATTAACAAAAATAACTGTAAAAGGATGATAAATAAAGATAAAAAAAGATGTTTGTTTGTGTTTGTATATTCTTTTTTAAGTGTTGAAAAGCCTAACCTAAACGAAACAACAAATATCTTTAATAAAGATATACGGCGTTGATTGTGGTTGTGGTTGATGAAAGATAAAGAGTTACATCAATCAGACAGCAAATTCCTTTTTCTACGCAGTACTTAGCAGCATCACATGCAAATCAATAACCTTGCGCCAGATTTCGTGGCTTACTTCGCATTATTAGATATTGTTGACCATATATCTATAGATATAGAACAAAAATATACAAGAAGAATAGAAATTAAATGAAGATATACGAGTATATGGCCAAACACGAATCAACCGTACATATTTGAAATATTAATACGCGCGTTCTTCGAACAGACATGTTGTAGTGGTTTTTCGGTTATTTGATTCCATTGTTAATAGTATCGTGAATCAGCGCGTTCATGCTTAGTAAATTGGTTGCGGTGGTGGAATAATTCTTATTAAAGTAATCAAAACTAGTACCTATCATGCAATAATTGAAAAACAATCATTTATTGACATACCATAATTATATCGCCGAATATCTGCAATGAAGATATTTCCGGTCATGTTCACCGGGTTAACGCGATAGAGTTTATAACTTTATATAATGAGTCTTGTACTGACCGCGAACTGAACTTTATAGTTTGCGAGATGGAATGCAATGCGTTAAAGTGAGGTCACGATTTCACTGCTGGAACGACAGTTTGTTTAAAGCTTTATACTTTTACATATTATTTTCGCTGTTTCGAAAACAATTAACATATTTTGGTCAAAACAAATATCAGGATATGGAACAACAATATTTATATGATCTAAAATATACGTGATCACAGAATGCAACACGGTAGTAATGAGCCTTTAAAAACAAACGCTATGGCGCTGACAATCCTCTGAAAATAAAAGGTGCACGCACAAACCGTATTGATGTAAAGAGTTAAGTGTAAAACTGTTCTATCTATCAAGCATTTTCATTAGAGATACAATTGTTTCATGCTGAACACGCAGTAAAACAGTGTTACAAAGACGGGGACATGTTTCCAATGTTTTGGTTGTATGCTGAAATCAGCCAATGGAATAAATGAAGTGTATTCATTTGTGTCTAGCCGCGATAAGGTCAGGTAAAGTCAAAAGTGACGTTAAACAGCTATGCCGAAAAAAGATTGTCGCCATGGCGTAGTGGATATGGTGTCCGCCGAGCGATCGAGAGGTCACGGATCCCCACCGTGGGAGCGTTCTTAAGATCTTCCCAATAGAAACAAAGCACTGGTTCTAGTCACAGGAAACGGACTTAAATACGTTTCAAGTATGCCTTAGGCTTTCTATGCATTCGAGCTAAAATAAATAGGTTTAAACTAAAAAAGAAATATCTTTAAAGAAGATATACGGCGTTGATTGTGGTTGGAGTTGTTGAAAGGTAAAGAGTTAAACGAATGAGATCAAATATAGCGAATGTCTTTTCCATGCAGTTCTTAGCTGCATCACATGGAGAACGGATGTTACGCGGAGTTTTTGCGTTTTTTAACATAATTACATATTGCTTATCATATATCTATAGATACAAAACAGAAAAACAAAAGAAGAATGGAAGTGAAATTAAAACATATAAGTCAACCGGCCACATGCGAAGTGTCCGTACATATTTTAAATATTTAAACGCGCGTTCTTCGAACAAACCTGTTTAAGTGGTGTGTCGGGCATTGCTATTTGATTCGATTGTTAACAGTATCGGGAATCATCGCGCTCATGCATAACAAATTGGTCGAAATGGTGGAATAATGCTTGTTCAATTAATCAAAAATAATAGTTATCATGGTATTGTTGAAAACACATTCAGAATCTATGATTGATATAACAAAGTTATTTCTCCGAATATCTTCATTTAACATATTACTGGTGTAAATACAATATCAGTTCACCTAGTTAACGCGATAGCGCCTATATTATATAACGATCCGTTTACTGGCCGCGAAATGAACCTGATACCTTGCGGGTTGGAATGCAATGCATTAAAGTGAAGTCACGATTCCACTGCTGGAACGACGGCTTGTTTAAAACTTCATACTTTTACATGCATACTGTTCAATTTCGAAAACAATTACAAATGGTAAGGCCAAAATGAATATCAGGATAGGGAAAAACGATACTTATATGAACTAAAATATACTAGTACACTGGCAGCAATATGGAAGTAATTACTAAATATGAGAACATAGCCTTTAAGTACAAACGCTCTGGCGCTGACAATCCTCTGAATATAAAGGGGCACACAAAACTGTATTGATGTCAAGAGTTAAATGTAATACTGTTCTATCCATCAAGCCTTTTCATTAGAGATAAAATTGTTTCATGCTGAACACGCAGTAAAACAATGTAACACGTGATACTACAAAGACGCGGTCATGTTTCCAATGGTCTAGGGGATTATGCTCAGATCAGCCAATGGAATAACTGAAGTGTAATAATTCGTATCTAGCCGCGGGAAATTTTATTTGAATTTTATTGGACACTTACAAAGGTCAGGTAAGGTGAAAAGCTGACTTCGACAGCTACGCCGAAAAAGATTGTGGTTGACCTACAACACGTTTTTGTCAATACGTTTGTGGGTAATAACTTGTTCTTTTTGGCCTAATGCATTTATGATTACATTTCAATTATATTTTATTGCAGTTTTTCTTATACTATGGGGACGATTAATGATCCCAAAGAATACTGTTCAGGACCGGTCGATAAGAGTGAACAATGTTTTATCTAATTTGTGGGTCATAATGCGCTATAATGAACAATAATGTGTTTGTTTTTACTATATGACATCGATTTTCTTTTACAGTGTTGTTTTCTTCTGGTCGTGTTCAGTTGGTATATTTAAAGTTGTATGAAAAAGGAATTGTCTTGTAATAAGTAACCACAAGACTCCTTCGTTTTTAAGGATATCATACAAAGCATTATGGTGGGAAAGTTATCTATGTGTACAATATCTACAATGTATGTAAAGAAACGGGCAGGAAGTAACAAGGCGTAACACACTTGTTCGTAAAAAACGTAGTTTTTATTTCAACTGCACCCTGCTATAATATGTATTGCAAATACTTGCATAATTTGATTAATATCTACAGAAAATAAAAGATGAAATAAATACAAACGTTAAAACTCACGCGAGATATACAATACAGTGGGGAATAAAACATATTACAAAATAAATCTTCATAAGGACAAAGTGATCTCATTAAACAAGGTAAGACGAAACTGGAAGAGATACATAAGTAACATATAAAGTATTATCAATGTACAAACGAACGATTATTCAAATCCAAACAAGCGCAGACATCGATATAGTTTGTTTGAAGATAAAATATTGTGTATTTCAATAAATTTATAAATTATACGATTTAAGGCAAATGGATATATATATTATATTTAATCAACATATAAGCTTAATTTGAATATCATTACTTTATCAACGGACACTAATTTGATATGTCCGATTTACAAATTAATTGTCCCAACCACATATGCACTTTTTTGTGTAAAATGCTTTCAACCAAGCTCGTATAATATTAGAAAGGGTAGCCGGTCAAATATTAAAATGTGGAAACTTTCGGGATCCTTCTGTAAATCATACGACTAAGAAATAAAGTAATTGACACTACCACACTTCGTTTATCAGCTGCATGTACAAGACCTTTACACAGATAGCATGTACCTGTGAATTTGATCATGCTATATTAACGATTGTCTATATATTAACGATTAATAAATTGTTGTTTTGCATGTGTCATTCATTTATATCATATAACACTTAAAATATGAAATGTGTATTGGGATCAATAAAATTATGTTATTATAATAATTATATTAATTATTTCTCAAACATGCATGGGTAAAACAACTTTCACACCAATCAAAAATAAATACAAAATTAATTCTATATAAATGCATGTATTATTGTATCAACGTATTTACATTTTTTTAATTGGCTCAACAAAAACATAGCGCATCTTCGTAAATATAGCAAAAGCAACGTGCTTGCATTTGATGATGACAATGCTTTCCTAAAGTTTGAAACGTGCCCCAAATTTATATTGCATGGTCATTAACATTCAGTATTAAATCAATAAACGTATGCATACGCATATGTATTATTATTTTGAAGACGTCTGTAAATAAATAAATTTGCAAAACTTTGAAGTTTTAATGATAATCCATGTAGGTAGTCATTGTGTTTGTCTTTTATTTAAGTCATCAACGCTTCTGTCTAAGCCTTAATTGTGTTGACCAAACTGATATGTTTTTCCATATAAAGTATGAATCTACTGGTATATGGCAATCATGGTATGATTCTAAGATAGTTCAATGCACACTATGTAATTGATTAACCGTATTTATAAACGTAATATTTCTTGATTTGTGAATAGTTTGTTTTCTGTTTGTGTATTTCATATATTTGTTAAAATCTTTTTTACGAGCATTAATATTATATATAATTATATATAATAAGATATAGCAAACGTATATTAAATTTGTCTCTTGTAAATTTTGGAATTTTATAACGTTTTTGTAAACGCTGGTAAGGAGCACTAGAGTGCGGATGATGATTAATTCGAATCAATCGACTTCGTGTCATCGCTCTGTCATGTGGCTGCAAGCCGCAATGCCGATCGATAGGAGGTGTGTGACGCAATGTTGTTCTCGTTTCATGACGTCACTAAGGTAAGGTTGTCAACTGAAGGGGTCACGTGTTTTCACGATGCAGGGCAAGGAATTCCGAACAGTTTAACTGAAAATAGAAGGTTGAGCAGCACAATAATGATTGAACGTTGATTAATTGCTTAATTGCAGAAAGCGGATTTTTTTCTCCGGTAAAGATGTAAAAAAAAAACTTTAGATACATGTACACAAATTAAGACCTTGCGGGCATTTAATGCGCTTGTGTGATACATTTAAGTATTTCTCAAACAAAGTTTTAGAAAACGGTTAAGTCTATAACTTTTTTGCCAAAAAAAAAAAGAAGAAAGTATACATAGTCAAACGAAAGCACTGTAGAGAGAGCACAGCAATATGGACTTCCGTTTTATGTGCACTTAATATGTAAATGTACTGCTCTACCCTCGTCTTTAACTTCGGAAACAAGGGTAAAGGTCATGCGTTGAAAACAAGGGTAGATAACTCGTATAATGGGATCGAACTTAGCAATTGGATGAAGTAAAGCAATCTAAAGAAAATTACACTTTACAACTAAACTAAATGTTTAAAAGTTTGAAATGTGAAAATGAAGTACTTTTTTGTAATATTGCAAGAGGGACATGTGCCTCACTAAGGCGCTCACCTGAGACCCAAATGAACTAGACTATTCTGAATAAGTACGAGATGATTCATGAAGACAAGACCAAAAAAGTGGCGTTCGAACTCGACCGAGAAGTCATAGTAACAATGTTCTGAATAAGTTTCATTTAGATTGCATTAAACTTGAGACTTCTATAGAGTTTACAAGGTTGCATTATATAAGGAAAACTGTTCAGCCCTCTGGCAGCCATGTTTTTCGAAGAACCATTTCAAATTCAGCCGGGCAATAATTAGAACGAATGTTCTGACCAAGTGTCATACAGATAAGACTATAAATGTGACTTGTAGAATGTTAACAAGGTTTTTCTATAGCCATATAAGGAAAATATGCACCGACCCTGGCGACCATGTTTTTCAACAAACCGAAACCATTTTTGAACTCATCCAAGATACCATTAGCACTAATGTTCTGACTAAGTTTCATGAAGACTGGACAATCAATGTGACTTCTAAAGTGATAACAAGGTTGTACTATCGCCATTTAAAGAAAACTGCCACGCCCCTGGCGTCATGTTTTTCAACCAACCGTAACCATTTTCGAACTCGTCCAAAATATCATTGGGACAGTTGTTCTGACGAAGTTTCATTAAGATTTGACAATAAATGTTGCCTCTAGAATGTTGACGAAGCACGACGGACAAACGGTGGTCACAAAAGCTCACTATGAGCACGTTGTGCATTTAACAACCACGTGCCTGTATTTTTTACAACAATGTCTAGTTTAATGTCGGCTTTACGAACAACTTAACGAGCTTGGCGGCAAGGGCGGAAACCCGGTCATACATTATAATTTATTATTTAAGAGTTACCTTTCTTGGTTCGCCCTCGGGTCCGAATTCTCGAGTTCGCAATTCTTGTCGAAGCTCGATCACCTGAAATGTAATCATATTATATGGTTGTTTCTCTTGGATATTGATGAACGATTTTTTAACGGTTTAACCCATTTATGCCTAGCGTCTAGAAAAAAGGCCTTGGCAAACAGCGTAGACCCAGCTGAGACGCCGCATGATGCGGCGTCTCATCAGGGTCTGCGCTGTTTGCTTAAAGGAATTTCTGTAAGAAATATTCTAAATATAGAAATAAATATACTAGACATCACTGATTTTGTTAATAAATTGATTCAATTTAGAAGGATGGGAGAGTCTACTAGACATAAATAGGTTAATCTAGGCTCATCTAGACGCTGTTACAGGGGTTTGGGTTATGGGAGAGGGTGGGGCGCTTATTTAGTCATTCACAACAAATGCAGATAGTTTAAAACTGTTTGGTTTCGATTCGAATACATTAATTTCATGGTTTTCAACTGATGTCTCTCACGAACGCATTATAAAACAACCAAGCAAGAATAATTAAACGCTGGAGCTACTGATGACAATTATGTAGAGCGTTTAATTGATCGCGAACATGACTATTGCGACGACGATTGTGATGTTGATGACTATATTGACCATGGATATAACGTTGATGAGAAACCCGACACTGTGACTGCTGCTGTCAGAAGAATAACGAAGTGTTTACTGTGTTTCTATATAACTATGGGAACAAATCCCATTGTTATTCGCAACGCTATAAAATCAGTTCTACCAGACACGCAGACACAAAGAGCGCGCCCGATATGCAGCCTGTTATCAACAAGGTATGCACGTCTGCGAATATTATTACTGTTCTGACGCAGAACAGATATGTAACTACCAGAATCACGGTAGCTATGGCACCATATACTGATAATAAACCATCTCCGACTTGTATGTATCAATTTCAGACAAAATGTTTCATAAATAATTTCAATATAATTGGATCTTCATGTATGTCCAATAAATATGTTAATGTAAGTCTTATTGAGTTCATTATCATCTTCACTGACAAATAAGTTTTTAAAAGTTTTAAAACCATAATCAACGTGTGCATCACCATCAGAAGAGTCATATGAACAAAAAACTAACACCAAAACAACAACCGCAACAATACATATAGAATCGGCCATTACGTTATATCATTGTGTGTTGTTGTCTTTTCGCGTATGTTAAAGTATTTCAGTGATATAATGACGGCGTTGAGGATCCCCATGTTCGATCTGCAATTAAGTAAAAGTCATGCAAGGGCATCGAATTATCGACCCAATTAGCCAATATCTCTCAGAATCCCCATAGTGCCACGTGCATGGCGGACTAACATTTGCCACATGCGCCCGTAATCAGAGCAGTATGGCAACAGCAGCGCATGCAGGACAGTAATGCAATAGTTATGCCACCAGTGATCATGATAACGGGGTGCCTATGCGTGTTAAGTATATACTTACAATTATAGACTGTCTAATTGATACCAGATCATGCATACGATCATTGGAAACGACGTCATCATCTGTGTATTGATTCACGATTGACATATAATTATGTTTGTATGAATGCATTAAGAGTTTCTTAGGCACAATTATTTTTAATTGTTAACACTGTATAGTCGCATAATTCATATTAAAGCCAAATTTAAAAGTATTTACACTAAATGTTTAGAAAGAAGAAATCTAGATCGCAAACTGTCTGAACAAAAATGTAATGAATTGTAGAGAATGATAATTTGCTATCAGGAAACCAATTACATTCGATAGTTGGTCATGCCTTTACTCTGGCGTTTAGTAACTACAGGCACCGAGTCATTTTGCTTTAATTTGAATAAGGATACACAAGCAATTTAATTGTTGTTGTGTTTTTTTTACAAAAATACTGCTGATGTGTCCATATGATTCTTTAGCACATATCTTTTGAGTACATGTCATCTATACACTAACGTTTGTCGGTATGTCCCATACATCCCAGCATATGTTTTTAATATAAACCATTCACAGGTATATACTATTAAGCGAGTTGAATACTTCAATTCTACATGTGTTATTTGCTGGAAGCCAATAATTCTCTGTATAAATCGCACGTGGAATGCGTATTGAGTAAATAGAACACCCTGAATCTTTGCTTTTAATCTGAGATCACTCAAACATATCAGACGAAGATAATTCTTTCGTTAACATTTCAGACTTTCAGACACGTTTGCATTTGTGAGACTTGTGTTGATTATGTTTGTAGCAACATTTAGCGTTAAATAGCTTATTGTACACAAGTGTATTATTGATAACTAATTAATACTGCCTCGCTTTTCTTGGCGTACACCTGCACATTTTAACGTATAAATATGCATATTTATTTTTGCTCATGAGTATGCAGATGTACATGCAGGGGTTTTTTTTAGAGAAAGGGGAAGACGCTGGACGCTGGGTGACAGGGGAAAAAAGAGTGCGAAAGAGACATATTAGGGGAAAAAATAAAAACTGTTCATTTTAATGTCTATAACTCATTAAAAGAGGCTTGTCTCTGTCCTTTTTGTTCTTAAACACATTTAACACGTATTAAAGTCAAAGTTCTTAATAGATGGGTGTAGATCTTGATAATGGGAAATGTTTTCAACTATATTTCTGTACTGGGGCCGGGGGACGATGTCAATTTTGTGATTTCAATTTCATGATGAATGGGTTGACGATCTTGATCTGCTACAGTATTGGAAGGGAAAGGAGCGGCAGCTGCCGATTGTCTACTTTCACTTTCACAATGTTCGATGTTGATTACCTCAGAATCCTGCTGGGTTATAACGGTTTTCGATGATTCTTTCTTCGATGCCTCGATGCGTTCAGTATCTTCCGAGTCCGAATGTTTTATTTTGTTTGTGTAAGAACGCCAATTGTGAGACATTTTTTTTCTGTTTTCACGTTTATATCTTGGCTTGCACATAGCCCGGATGAAAATTCAACTGGTTTCCGGTAATAAATTGACGAAACACCCTTCTCGCGCAAGACCGGTATCCAGTAAAATAGTCACATGATTATTACGATTAGTTGCCCAGTTTACATGACGTAATTTAAGAGCTATATTTAGAATAACTGGGATTCCCAGATTTTTTGTGTTCGTCTGGAGAGAGAGAGAGAGAGCGAGATCGTTGTACATGGTGCAAATTGGATAATTGTCGAATGCCCAAAGAAAAAATAAACATTTCTTTGAGAGAAAATATTATAATTTAGTGAAAAATGATATTTTTGGTGGGGAAATTGTATTTTGAGGGAAAAAATTCTGGTAGGGGAAGACGCCGAATATCGGCGTCACTTTCTTAGTAAAAAAAACCCCTGACATGTACAATTGTAATTTTGCTGCATAAAAATAGCAAAGTAAGCACCTTCAGATTCTATCATATAGCCTTCATTACAGTATTATTACAACCTGAATATTTGAGGGAGAGGGCACGCATATATTTAACGCCTTACTAATCTCGTATGTTTCTTAATCAAACCGCAAAATTACCTTATCTCAAAGTTTCATGAATCTCAGACTCTATTGCCTTGAATCAAAGCTCAAACACACGTTTTCTAACGGACGGTTCCCCGACCTATCCCCCCCCCCCACCAAAAAAGTTCGTTATAAAACCCCGCAAATACCATATCTCCTAAACCCCAAAGCCCTGAATGGAATACCACACAAACCTTACATCGAACTTACTCGCCCGGAAACTCATAAGTTCTGAATCATATAACTGACATATTTGATCTCATAGTGCCCTGACCTCAAACTCCAAATCCTGAAGCAAGTCACATACGTATATTATGTCGTCATTCGATCTAAAAGCCCAAAATTGGAAGCACTTTATACAAAACATGCTATATCTCGAAGTTCCATAAAGATTAACTTCAAATCATTGAATCCAATACAAACATACCTTATCCCAGACTTTACTTAATATAAATTTAAGAGCACTGAATCGTATCCGATCGGACTCCTACTCAAAAGACCTTATTCAAACCTCGAGCTCAGGTCGGTTTCTCATACTGTTACTGAAATATCTCACTTCTGTTTGATATCAGACCGCAATCCTACCTTATCTCTAAGTTTGTCCACCTCGAGCTCCAGTCGGAACTGCTTCCGGTCCGCCTGCTCGAGTAGTTCCGTCAGATGGCGGTTCTCCTCTTCCACCTTGCCGCGTCTCTCCTCCAGAAGATCCATCTCGTCGTGCAGACGAACAGACACGTCTTTGGCCATCTGCGAATACATTTTTAAGGGCAACAATTAGTATACAAACGTGCAGCGCTATAAGAAAACGGGGCTTAATGCATGTGCGTAGTGTGTCGTCCTAGATTCGCCTGTACAGTCCGCACAGGCTAATCTGGGACGACACGAAGTTTTCATTAAAAAATCCAGTAAAGGTAGTAAAGGTTGTCCCTGCTTAGCCTGTGTTTTGACTACACAGGCTAATCTGTGACGACACTTAACGCACATGCATTTTCTCAGAGTGAGGTTACAATGCAAGGTTTGAGATGCTTAGTTGCTACTTTTTATGTAAGTCTCAATGAGCTAGAAATTCGCGCTTCAATATCACCTGTATAACATTAGCTTAAAAGTGTTGACCATCTACACTAGTCCTATGGGCATTATATATGTTTGATCGGTCTGAATGCAATAACTTTCTTATCCGACTGCAAGCGGTTAATGGAAAGTAGCAAGTGTACAACATACTATCATAGTTTTATTAAGACAATGGCGTTGCTTTAATGGCCCTATTCCACTAATAAACCAAGCTCACGATTCGCTACGATTTATCACATTTATTAAATCGGGAAGACTCATGATAATCTACGATTCAGTTACGACACTGGTACGATTGAATTACGACGAATCGTGGGGTTCGGTTGAAGTCTTGCGAATAGGGTCGCGACTTCACTACGATGTGTAAGAATCTACTGCGACTGTACTACGAACGATGCAGATCGGTTACGACTAAGCTAGGACCTCACCGAACGCACCCATGACTTAGGCGCCAATTGATATTGATCTAAATCGCGAGAATCTTAGCGGGCTCGAAACTCACTCGGGGTGAACTCGTGAGAGTCTTGACAAAGTCGTATCTGATTCGTAGACAGATCACGTGATCACCGATTTCCCGATTGAGTCACGAATTACCTACGAATCGATTACGACGCCCAAGAACGCACTACGACGCTGTTACGAGTCAACTGCGATTAAATTCAGTCTTGGAGGCCTGGCCAAATTTTAAACACATTTAAAATCTGGCCACGATTTTTCGGGAGCTCCTGAGTTGCAGGAATCACTTCCGACCGGCCCACGACTAGCTACAAATGAGTTAGGACCTTCGCCGATTAAGCTACGAATGTCCCCGACCTCAAAATATTGGAAATCGGGACAAATCGTGGGGAATCGGGTCGTAGTGGAATACCCCTATTAGTAATCGGTGTTAAGGTTCATCGGGTAATGCGACATCCGGTAAAAGAATTTATGTTTTGCTAAGCATTCAATGTGTTGTTAACTTCTTATAGCAAAGGGCACGAAAGCTGGATTGTCAACATCATATCAAGCGTTGTGAGTGACTCAATCAACCAGGTTTGGAAATATGATTCATTCAACTGATCGTATCAATGCTGGTGTTCGATTGAGTCGCGTTCTGAGAAAACTGGGCATAATGCTTGTGCGTAACGTGTCATCCCAGATTAGCCTGTGCAGACTGTACAGGCTAATCAGGGACGACACTTTCTGCCTTAACTGGATTTTCGTGTAGAAGAGACTTCCTTTAAACGAAAAGTATCATAAAAGCGGAAAGTGTCGTACCTGATTAGCCTGTGTGGACTGTACAGGCTAATCTGGGATGACACTTTACGCACATGCATTATGCCCAGTTTTCTCAGAACGAGACTCAACTTTTTTCTTGCGCGCCACGATACGCCTGTGCTTTTAGCAATCTTTAACATTTTTTTAGAAATAGCTGTACATCAGTTTATGTACGGTAAGATTTTTACCGCATTACAGTATTACCGTTATATTCACTTGATGGGTGGGTAAGTAAGCATTTATATAAAATACAACCATTTAACCATGCACTTTACTTGATGCTAAACACTGGAAATAAACATTCCAAATACATATTAGTCGTTTCTTCTACGTCAGGGACACAATATTTAAATACTGATTTTAAAGAAATACGTATTAATTATGTGTGGAATAAAGACCAATAAACAATGATAAGATTTTCTGATGCGCGGGTATAAAACGTCGAGAGCGTTGGTCTAACAATACTGCTGTTGCAAATAATTTTGAAATGACAACTTTAGTTTATTATGATGTGCTTGTATTCTGTGTATGCATTTTTTATTAAGTGTCATGAAAGGAAAAGTTAAAATATAATCTATGTCTGTTCATATTTGTATAGAAAGTTTATATACACATATGAACAGACATATATTATATTTTACCTTTATAAACCTGTTCATACTCTAATAGAAAACTGAAAGTTATATCAAGACTCCTCTCACCAATTAATAATTACACTATTTTTAATTCATCTGTTCTTATGAACATCTTACCAAACACTTAAAAAACGCATTAAAATTCGACAAATAATAAAAATGTATCAGTGATGAATAATTTATTAACAAGCAATACAAGCAGCTGGTGATTCCTCTCAAGCAAAGCGAGTAAGAGCACTACTTCCATACCAAGCATACAGCACATTTATCATTCGCTCACAGAACTTTCAAACATTAACGGAATCAATTGTATTTATTACGAAATACTTTTCAATGAAATAAACGTGATATGGCTTACTACAACTGATGCCGTTTTAACATGCATTGAACATTTTCGGTTGACATAATTCGCCCCATTGGCGCAAAAATGCACCATGTGACATTGAAATCTGAAGGCACATGTTACCTTTTTGCACCAATACGCGATATTACATTTTACAAATTCAGAACGCAAACTCACTCTAAGTTCGTCCTCCAGCGAGTGAATATGAGCGACGGCGTCTCTGTCCTGGAACTGGTTCTGCAACTTCCGGAGCCGCTCTTCGTACGTCGCCTTTTCCTTCTCATTCTGCTCGTTCCGGCGCTCCGTCTTACGCAGTTTGAACTGCAGGATGCGACAGTTCTTCGCCGTGAACTCGAGCTCCTGTGTAGAATGACGTATTACAATTTATTTGCGCCTCGCTCTTTTAAATGGAGGGGGGGGAGGGGGGGGGGGGGCTAATGCATGTGCGTAAAAAGTCGTCTTAGATTAACATGTGAAGTCCGCAGACTGCACAGGCTTATCTAGGACAACACTTAACGCACTTGCACTAAACCCCCTTTTCTGCTTATTCTTGAAATGTCGAACGACATTTGGTAAAGATTTTCCTACCGGGCATATTCCAACTCCTGGGGGATTGGCCCTTCTGAGAAGGGGGTGGGGGCAGCACTGTTTTACGCGAAATATGAGACTTTAAGAAGATGTATATTTAAAGATTTTTTTAAAGAACAATTCATAGTAAATTGAAACTGATATATGTGCAGAAGATTTATACTGGTGATGTTTAAAAAGCATTTTAATACATATTTTGCTGAAATTAACTTAAAATTAACTATAATTAACACATGAGATTTTTAATATCTAAGGATAAGTTTGAATAATTGTATACATTTTGCTGGAGGAAATCGACTAAATTCGGTCCACAAAATTGACGAAATTGTGCTCCTTCTTAAAATTATGCTCAGTATTATGTTTTGTCATAAATACTTAAAGCTCCATCGGCGAATGGAGATAATTTTATAAATGCAAACATAAATATTTTTAAATCCACCAGTATAGATTTTGAAAGTTGATTATGATGGCGCAAATGAATTCGACTGCGATTTGAATAAGGCTCGTAATTTAAAATACGCTGGTAACGTTAAAAGACTGTATATACCGCAATATTGTTACAATTCAGGACGTTGTCAATACGAGCATTGTTTCGTTACGGAAAGAATTGCCATGTTAATTACTTGTACCAAGAACTTGAATACACACATTATTATGTGATGCCCATTGGACAGTACTTCAACATTTATGGTATGGGATCAAAGTGTGCATAAGTTGATTGGTAAATGTACTTGTTGTATCACAAATATTGTTGCCAGCATCAAATGATATAAATTGCAGTCGAAAAATGGCCTTAACACTGGTGCTTTACCCACAACATTGAATTAAAATAAAATTGTTATGGGTGAATTACATTAAACTAAGAGTAAGAAAGAAACATATGATTTGTAGTTAATAAATAAAGAATACACTCCTTCTGATAGACACAACTATGTGCATTTTCAGCATGTTTTAAGCTCTAGTAAAATTTAAAAAAAAAACACTGCTCCTATATATAACACATGATAAACTGCGATCACACATACATTTTAGAAAGTACTTATTTAATGTCAGATGTCTCGAACTACAAACAATGGAATAATGCTCGTGCGAAGCGAGTGATTTATTATTACCTTTTGAAGTTCTCTAAACTCTTCCGCCTCTTGATCACGGAAACTGTCATACATTTCTTCCATTTCCACCTTGAGGTCTTTAATTTCTTCCTTGAGTTGTTCATTTTCTTCAATGATGTCTTCCATAAGCTTTTCGCGCGCCGACATTTTTTCATCGGATTCGTCCGATTCTTTTTCCGAATTATGGTTAAGGTGATTTACCTCACGACGCGTTTGAACATCGTTTATTAAATTAACATTGTCAGTCTCTAACTTTTGACATTTATCTTCCAAACATTTAAGCTGTTGGCGCAAAGTTTTGACCGAAGTTTCCACCTCATTTTTTTGCTTCTGTAATGCTGTCTCCTGAGTGTCTTTCTTCTTGATGCTATCACTGAGCAATGTGTTCTCTGTTTCAAGGTTTTGACATCGCTCGGTCATATTAATCAACTCTTCTTTCAACTTTTCAATCTCAGATTCAGAACATGAAATAGAAGATTTCTTACCCGAGGAATTTTCCATCGATCTAAAACTATCGCGAATGTCGCCATTTGGAATTACTGCACCCTTGTCCTTGTCACTTTGTTTACTTTCTACAGGACTTTTGTCCTTTCTAAAGTCAATTATCGAAATGTCACTTTGTCGCTTCGTACTTCCACTGGCGCTTTCTACTGAACCGTCTGCTACAAGATTACTTTCTCCCGATGTTTTACTCCGACTGCTGGTGAATACCTGTGTATCCACGTGCAAAGGTGATTTTTCAGCAGGCGTCGGGCTAATGAGTGCGCATGCGTTACCTTTGTCGTCGGATTTTGACTCGGGCGAAATGTCTGTTTTCTGTGGGATCAAATTATTAGAGTCGTCTTTTTTGTCGTTATTTTCGGCATTAATTGCATTGGATTTTAAGGCTGCAGTTTCTTCTCCCATTTGGTCCGTTAAAGAAACGTTTATTTTGTTTAAATTATTATGACCATCGTTTTTACCGTCATCTCCAGATTTTGTAGATTTTAACATCAGCGCATTAGAAGTCGATTGTGAATTGTCTTTGCTATTTTTGTTATCGTTTTGCTTCGCTTCTTTTCCTTTATCTTTTTCTTTGGACTTTATCGCGTTTCTATAATCTACTACTTTAATCGTAGCCTGTTCTCCATCTTGTTTAGACTTAAATTTATCCTTAAAATCAAAAACTTTGTTCGATGTTTTCGACTGAGGATCATTTTTGGTTTTCAATGCATCTCGCAGATCGGTCTTTTTAGGCACAGTTTCAGAATCTTCTTTAGATTTTACTTTGTCTGTGACATCATTCATTTTACTTGCTGTTCTCGAGTCCGGTGCATCTTTTGATTTTAATTTATCCGTGGCAGTACTCGAAGAATCAGTGTCATTTTTACTCTTTAAGTTATCTTTGAAATCGTTTAATTTAGTTTTCGGTTTTGTTTCTGTTTCATCTTTACTTTTAAGCTTATCTTTAAAGCTTGTAAGTGAATTATCCGTTTTAGATTCGGTTTCAGTCTTGGACCTTAATTTATCTTTAAAATCTGTCAGTTTATTTCCAAATTTTGATTCTGATTCATTCTTAGACTTTAACTTATCCTTTAAATCAGTCAATTTATTTGATTGTATAATTGATGTGTCTTCATTTGTCTTTATTAGGTCTTTATCTTCACCAATTTTTTTGGATGTCTTCGCTTCAGAACTACTTTTTAATTTTGATTGATCTTTTATATCTGGCAGTGTAACGTTTGTTTCCGTTTGTTCCTTGGGCTTTAATTTGTCTTTCAAATCGGTTAGCTTATTTGTTGGAGTTGATAATAATTTATCATTAACACCTAAGGTTTTGCTTTTCAAACTCTCATTTTCCTTTTGTATTTCTGTTGAATTGTCATCTTTTTTATTTGATTTTAATGAGTCTTTAAAACTAAACCCCTTTTTGGAATCAGTCTCAGATTTGCCTATTTGTTTAGCACTTTGTTTATCTGTATCAACGTTTCCTGTTTTAAGATTATCGCGAAGTTTAAAAGATCTACTTGTCTTTTGTTCTCCACCCGGCGATTTTATATCTTCTTTAGGCTGGCTAATCTGGTTGAGTTGGTCTTTGTTTGCCAATCCAGATTGTTCTTCTTTTGCTAATTTGTCAGTTTCCGCTTTTGATTTCGGAGCAAAAGTTGGTTTCTTCTCAAAATCCGTTGTTGGGGACTTTAATTGGCTTTTTGATTCAATTTTATTGTCCTTAGACTGAGACTTTAATTTGTCCTTCCACGTAAGAGTGTCTGACTTGCTGTCCTCGTTATGAGGTGGCGATTTCAATCTATCTTTCAAATTTAAAAGAGGATTTTTGTCCTTATCAGGTGTAGGTGACTTTAACTTATCACTTAAATTCCCAGTTAGATTTTTATCTTTTTCTATGTTGGCAACTGGCGATTTTAAATTGTCTTTAGAATTGGAAGAGTTAACCAAGTCTGATTCATTTTTAGTAGGAGAGAGTGCACCTTTCAAAGTCCTTAACGTATTACTTTCTTTTGTCGATGGTGTTTGATTGGAATTTGACGTTTCATCAACTTTGTTCCTTTCCTTGTCAGTTTTAATATCGAGTTTAAGTGGTTTTATATCGGTTTTCTTTTCCACTGGTGGAAATTTGTCTTTCCGCGGACTAGTTTCAGATTTGCTGTCCTCATTGTGAGTGGGTGATTTCAATCTATCTTTTAGGTCAAAAACAGGTTTTTTGTCCTTATCAGGGGTGGGTGACTTTAGCTGATCTTTTAGGTTACCCAATGGCTTTTTGTCTTTTTCCAAGTTGCCAACAGGCGATTTTAAATCGTCTTTAGATTTTAAAGAGGTAAAAATAACGGATTTATTTTTTGTTGAAGAGATTTCACTTGTTAAAGTTTTTAGCGAACTGCTATCTTTTGTCAATGGTGTTTGAATGGCATTTGAAGATTTATCAACTTTGTTCATTTCATTGCCAGTATTAATATCGAGTTTTAGTGATTTTTTATCTGATTTCTTATCGTCTGGTGGTAATTTAAATATATCCACTTTACTATTTGTCTGTTTATTTATTACAGTAGGACCCGCTTTCATTTCGTTCTGAGAGGAATCTTGTTTGTTAACAATATCAATCGATGTTGTTATAGTTTGAGCAACAGGTTTTGATGCGGTAATTGGGGCAGCATTTTGTGACGAGTCTTCAACTTTGTTTTTTAGCACCGGTATTTTTACACTCTCTTTCTTTTTATCAAAAACAGAGGATATGTTTTCCATAGAACCGAATTTTAATTTATTCTTCATTCCAAAGTCTACAGGGGAATCAGCTCCTATCGAGTTCACATTTTCGACAGAACCAAATTGAGACATTTTCAAATTTGAATCACCATCCTTTTTGAATGTTTTTGGAAACACTGGAGGTGGAATGTTACCCGACGGACTCTGTGGTAATTTTCCGCTTTTCATGTCCAATGTGTTGTACATTTCAGTAATTGTCGACAGCCCTCCTTTTCCTTTCGTTCTCGGCAGTGTATGCGGTGAGTCCAATGGTTTTGGTTTGTCTTTTTCGAGTTCAAGTTGTTCATATTTGTCTTTAAGTGACGTCGCAGCTGCTCCTTTTTTGCTCGGGGACAAACTTCGTTCCGTATTTCCCGTGTGTTCCCCACCATTTTCCGTTGAGATGTTCGCGTGTGCCTCCGGTGGCTGAAAACAATTCATACATTTATTTTTCTTCCATGCCTGCGGTTCAAAATTCGCACACACTTTCGGCTTATTTTCGTTCTCTTCCTCGCTCATTTTATTCGAAATCAAAATAAATGTATATAAACTAACTAAACAACACAGAAGTTATCCGAAAATATAAAGTTCGGTTCTCCAACGCGGAAGTACGTTATAATCCAATTAAATATCAAATAAAATCCACAACAGTATGTTGTAAAATCACACAATCATGTTAACTTTCCGGCAGACATTTTATTTTTTCCCGAAATTCCTGCGTTCTACGTCATCACTTTACGTGCACACAGGTGCCATATTAAGGTTACCTGTGTATATTCGCAGGTCACTATGCATTGAAAAACAATCCTCACACACGAAACAGTCTGTGGAAATGCTTATGCTACCTGGAAAACCTTCAGGATGCTCTCTAAACGCAGATTAGTCACAGTTAACAGCTCCGGGAAAAAACAACAGGCAAACAACGTGTAGTGTACGTGTGTATGTATTTTCCCGAAAAGACTTATCACTGACGTGTACATGTAAAAACAGACACTGGAAGTTATACGAAAACGCATCTCGTCTACTGCCAATTCTCCAGCTAGTAAATAAACCAGATGCTTGTCTCTGATACGCCGAATGGTTTCACGGCCAAATGATTTTCATGATGAGTCTGATCATGTTCGTAATTGAAGCACCGGCCGTTTTTGTCTGATTGGTCACTGTTAATAATGATGTCTGTTTACAATATTCAAGACAGATTTATGGTTCCAAGGGGCCGCTCAGAAGTGGTTAAAATACATGTAATACATTTAGTGCACCATATTTTACATGTACAGTGTGTGTCACTATATAGAATATGTATTTTGTGCAATAATATTATATTCACTCATATAATACGTACTCTTTAAAATAAATGAATATATTGGCGTTCTTAATCAAATACTACGAGCCGTTCCACTTCAAAATTGGTATTAAATACAAGGCAGTAAATAGTGTTGCAAAATTCTTTTAGAGTCAATTGTGTCGACATTTTTTTACGGTTTTAGCGATGACAACAAAAGATAGTCACACAACCTCAAAAGCATGACGTTACAGTTGTATTTATTAACGCCTCAACTGATGTCACAAATACCGGTTTCGTGGTTGGTTTGTGATTTATACAGCACAAATAAAGCAGATAATTATTAACTGAATTTACAGCATACAGGCTGAAAGTAAAATGAGCAGTGAAATAAGTTAATCAGTAAGCACATCTAAATTTAGGACTAGGATGATCAATCATGAGTATGTATCGTCGTTGAAACCAACTGTAAATAATCCGTTGCCCCTTACATATGTACATTGAGGGAACTGGCTTATAAAATATCGTGTGTGTTTTTAAATATACATGAGCTAACTTATAACTAACAACATCACTCAGTTCTTATCAAAAATCCACGAATAAGGTTTGTAAAGCAACGATCAAGACAGCTACATAAAAACTTTGCCAATTAAATGTAAATTGGTATAGTAAATACGATTCGTCGTCCTTTATTTTTGCACATATTGTTTCAGCAGTTTATGGATGCGAAAGAAGAATGACACAAGGTGGAATGATATTTGTACATACAGGTGAAATCGCAGCAAATTTTCAGATTTAGTTAATATGTTTTATCCCACTTTAAAACTTTTAAAAATAAGTAACTGAAGGCAACACGATCTCATAAAGTATATTGTATGCTTTTAAGAGGGTCATGTTATCCGCATTATCATATAATTATATTATATTACATGTTGATGAATTTTCTCTTGGTTAAGGATGATGCAGAAAAATTGACTGTTAAACCAACTAGTGTGCCTTTTAAGCAATCAATCGGAATAAATCGGATGGAATGACGTCTCTGAAATTAATATGACCGATATTGAAGTGTCATCTAAACCTGTTACAATAACGTCAGTCCTAAATAATATGAACTCATTGTGTTGGTTTACAAAAAAATGTGAAAGAAAGAGTCATAAAACGTTAATGCTATTATGCTTTTTATTGGCATAGTTTTTTTATTTGCTGTTAACGCAATGTAAGGTTGAGCATTCGATCCATCATACCCAATGTCTAGAACATGACAAATACTAATATTTTCTTTTAGTGCACCTCCACGTAAAAAATGAAGCTTTAATAAAACGATTATTTTTTCTCTAGACCAATTATATACTTTTAAGAATGTATGATGGATACCCCCATAAAACCGTCAAAATATGAAAGATCCATGTTTATACAATGAAGGAAACTAATACAATTAACTTTGCAGTATTTACTATTTAAATTGTACTGGATTTGCCATCGAATATTCCACAAAAACAATATGAATTCCATATTTTCAACGCAGATGATGATGAAAGGCTTTTTTAAAACTTTTTTAACTACGTGAAAATAATGTATAGTTAAAAATCAGGAAGGGTTTAAATCGCCAAAACTTTGGATTTAAACATGCGTTTATTGTTCATAATGCAAAAGACAAGAGTACTTTTGAATGGGTTAAATTAAGAGACTTTTTCACACTTTTCTTATTAATAAAATGTCAATTTATGCTTTTATAAACAGCACTATTATATTTGTGATAGAGTCTTAAGTAATTTAAATATCAATGTCTATAGTAATTTAAATAGCAAGAAAAGGTTTGCCTGTCGAGAGATTCGAACCAAGAACCCGTTGTTTTGAAAGCGATGCTCTACCTCTACTCAGTATGTTTTAGGAGCGCTGCTTTGTTTCTCTTGTTTGTCCTAGTTTTACGAATATAAGTAACAGTTTCTATTTTGTATTTTTAATAAAATTTGCATTTAATATCTATTATATTAAATTCATAATGTATACCTACGGCGTGGATAAAAAATATCCAATCTTAGTTACGGCATGTTTTCCGAACGTGATTTCATATCAGAAATAGTGAAAAACTGCTTTGTTCTTCACAGATAAATTTTGTTTTGCATTCACGTAAATGATGTTATTATTATTTAGTAATTAGAAAATTTAGCAAATAAAGTTTAAAGTTTTAATTGATATGATTAAATAGTATTACTAAACCTCGTTTATTCACGAAATGCGTACGTTCTTTAACAGTCAGGGGTGACAGGAATGGCCCAATACGGATTATGCGCACAATGTTTATCACAGGCATCTTTATTTCACAAGAAATTGCCATGGCAACACAATTATACATTTTGTCTGGCCTAAAACGCCCAGCAATCACCACTCAGGGGATTGATGTGATAGGAATACGCACGAGGTCACGAGGAAAATTCATTGCAAGTTAGGTGTTTGGAAGGTCTACTCGCCCACAATTCCAACTTTTCGCTATCATATATAATGTATAATCATTGCTTCGCTATGTAAATATAAACATGTAAGATAGAAAAATTACAGCTCAATGCGTCACCGAAGAATAAGTTAGAAACAGTCACGTACCTTGGCCCAACTTGAATAAAGTACTATGAGAACCTAGGTCTGCATGTAAGCTACCTAAAAACAACATACCAGTATAATGGCTCCACCAAGGATCAAGTTATTAAGTCGAAACGTTTATTTTTTTTATTTTAAGTAACAGTTCAATTGATATCAGCGGCCCAAATGAAATCCCAACATACGTGTACGTGAAGGTGAGCTACACATATAACTACATGTACACAAAAATACAATCATCCAAACTAAAATTAGTGAGCGGGAACTATTTTGCCATTTGTAGTAACATCGACCTTGATGCTACTGGCCCTCGCTAGATCAGCATGTATTTTAAATACAAACATAATTTTAGTACAATATCTCTGTCAAAAATATTTTAATGAAAGCAAATGTTTAATACAGTTAAAGAAACAGTGACATTTACATTTACCTAAATGCAACATCATGCAATCTGCATTTTAAGTAATGAATTGTTCCACGCAAATGTTTACATAAACTTTCTTAGTAAAAAGTGGATATTTCTGCTCAATTGCTAGTATTATAGTTATTGGCCTTTGTTTTTTGAACTCAAATGATGTTTCCAAACATATGTGTCAAAATTCAATTGAATATATATAGTAGTTACATATATATGTATTTGTTGCACGTAACACATGTATATGTACTTGTTGAACTGGACCCGTTCAAAAAAATAAAGTTACCACATAAAAAATCAATGTTCCTTACAGCAATAGCAAAACTTTCAACGCTAGATGTGGTCTGGTAACATAGATTTAACAAAATACATAATGCTCTTTTTTGTGGGACAATATATTCGACACATGTTAGTGTACCATGTAATTGTTCGTGTGTCGTATGAAAAGATGTCGTTGCAGGAAATTAAACTGGAATAAATTGCGCCACACAAATTAAAATTGCATTTTGTATATCGTTGAATCTATGTTACCATACCACAGACAGCGTTGAACTTTTTGCTGTTTTACTAAATATTTTGCAAAAAAATCGTTGATTTCGAGTATTTATGTGACTTACCTGAATAGTACGCTAGGGGCATGTGAGGGTCAAATAAATAATTGCCTGGTATTCACAAGACGGTAGTTTCATCGAGTATATGTTTCTGTTATCTGAATTGCGCGTTATCGGTGCCACGATCTTTCTTCGCTAAAGATGGATCCTATCTTCGTCAACACGTGCTGGTTCCGCCTGTGTATCGGTGAAAACAGCATAGGGTACCTGGTCTGACACACTCGCGGGTATGCGGCTATAAACATGACGTAAAGAAACTTGTTTTTGTATTTGTGAATGACAGAAGCGATACTAATGTATGTTTAAGTGCCAAACGTAAGCTTGGGATTGTTACATATGTGATTGGTTAAATTACTGTGCAACTTTATGCATACATGGTTTTGTCTTTAAGCGTCGACAAAGAGGACAAAGGCAAAAAGTATGTGTGCGGATGTATACATTACGCGCGTATGTTAGAATCGGCGAAGCTAAATCAATATGTTACAAAGTAAAATACCATATCCTGTAATGACGCTACGCACATCTGCAGCAAATTGTTATCATGACGTTAACCGAATTAGAACACAGATGTAACAATGTTTACTGACATTTACTTGTGTAGAAACACCATGCCGTATGTTTGAAGCGCGTTCTGAGAAAACTGGGCTTAATGCAGCAGCATGTGCATAAAGTGTCGTCCCAGATTAGCCTTTGCAGTCCGCACAGGCTTATCAGGGACGACACTTTCCGCTTTTAAAGTATTTTTAGTAACAAAGAAGTATCTCCTTATCGAAAATCAGGTTTAGGCGGAAAGTGTCGTCACTGATAAGCCTGTGCGGACTGCACAGGCTAATATGGGATAACACTTTACGCACACTCATTAAGCCCAGTTTTATAAGAACAAGGCTCATTTATAAGGTCAATTAAATAACGTGTGTTCATAATATTGTACACGTACGTGATCAGCATTTTTAATTTTATATGTAGCATTGTTAATTCTATTTGGAAACACATTACGTAAACTAATTGCAGTTAAAACGACAATGAAGCCTCGAAAATTGATCAGTTATTCGAAAGATTTTAGCTCCAAAACACTTAATGGGCTGTGCGGGATCCAACCATTTAAATAGACTCTAAAAGTAGAACTTAATTCGCGTAAAAGTGTCAGTAATGAGATAAATCAATTACTGTTTAAGCTACCTAACTTAAATAGTGTAAGCCGTGCTCTGTGAAAAGGGGGTTTAATGCGAGTGCGTTAAGTGTCTAATCAGGGACGACACTTTCCGCCTAAACTGGATTTTTGCTAAGAAAAGATTTTCTATACACAAAAAATATCATAAAAGCGGAAAGTTGCGTCCCTGATTAGCCTGTGCGGACTAATCTGGGGCGACACTTAACGCACATACATTAAACCCGTCATCCTCTGAAGATGTGTGCCCACTGAAATAGAATATTCTTATACAAACATTAACATGATTAGAACATAACAACATAGATTATACGTGCACTTCTATAACAACATAACTTCACTGTAAAACAGTTGTTTGATGACTCGTTCCTTCTTTCGAAAAACAATGCATGAAAAAGTATCTCGGATAACCGAATCTTTTACAATTCGTACACCAATATAGGAATGTCACTGTGATGGGAGTAGTTTTATTGCAAAATCGCCAGTACAAACAACGTATGTTTTTTGTCTTAACATTCATTAAATATTTAAAACCGACTCACATATGTGCCCCTGTATATCGATACTCGAGCGTTCCACATGGTCACACGATCCTTACGTGTACCGGACGGACCAATAAACATGATTGACGATCACGTCCCGTTACATATCATTTTTTCATTCGATTCATTGAAAAACATAACAAAAACGCTCGTTAATGTATTATTCGCAGAGAAATAAGTGCCCTTGCGGAAGAGTGCCCAAGTGCCGATGCCACTCCATTTGCGTGTTCAAAAAGGAGTTGAAGAAGAAACATGATACTATATAAAGCTATTAACTTTTTTTGAACCGCGTTAGAAAAGATTAAGAAATATGTGATTTCAATATCTAGCCGTGGGGTTTGGTCCGATCATTTTCATATCTATAATATTTGTGTAAATGTTAAGCGAGCTGGATGCTTGTCGGCAACATGTAGCACCAACTGTCAATCGTTTCGGTAAGTATTAAACAAGCTGCACATATTTTACCTTTAACCTGACCTTGAACATTGTAGAATGGGCGTTGGATGCGCGTGATACGCGTTCTCCACAAGGCTAACCTTTGTGGAATTTTTTAAGTACACGATGAATTTTAAGTCCCGACAAACTGTACAATAACAATACAAGTTAAACCCTTTTAATGCATCGAAAGCCTAAGGCTAATTGAAACGCACTCGAGTGCGTTTCCTTGGTAGAACCAATATTGGTGTCCTTTATTGACCGCTTCCAGAGTGGGGATCGAACCCATAGGCGGACACAATGTCCACTACGACAAAGACAATATTAAACGATTAACCTCTAAGTGCTTCCGTGACCTTTAAGCTAGGAGACAGGTCGTAAACAGTCATGGCAGGCCAACTGTGCATGGTGAACAACATGGTAAACGTTTGTGGAAAGTAATTTAAAATTGCACCATAAATGATGCAGTAGTAGTCTATGAAGCTCTACGATATTTAATTCGACCTTTGTCCTCTAAAAGCGACATTGACCTCTGACACGAGTCTTACTTTCGTCATGCTATTATCACATCGTGAACATATTTGGTAAGTTTAACGATTGCGTGATCAGTAACGAAGTTGCAGATAAGACATGACCTGTAACGTCTTATTGTGACCTTGAAGGCGATTGCTTAAACAAATTGCGTGATAAATTATGAAATTAAGGTATTTACAAACTATTTTATGGCCAAAGTTGACATCTGACATCTAAGCTCGGAAGTAAGACGAGTTCTGCGTACGTAAGGTTATCTCATGTGAACCAGTTTATTTTAAAATTATAGATTAATTAAATTACAGTTGCTGTGTGTCCTTATTCGACCTTTTACCTCATAGCGCTCACGACAAAACATCCATCCAAAGGATTCTGAAAAGTTTTCACCTCAGCGCTAAACGTGAGTAAACGATAAACTTCCATACTAAGAGACCATGTGTTTCCATTGAACGGAACCATTTTGCAAATATTATAGAGGACCACCCAATAAAAATGTATCTGAAATTGTCTAAACATCTGTAAAAATAAAACGTTGCCATTATAATATTCCTGGTCTCCATGCAGCGAACCGATACAAATTTAAACACATTTAGACAAGTATCATTCAAAGAATTGTATTCAGTTTGATACAAGTCGGCACATCGTTTTTTTCATTATGCACGTTTAAGCCTAGTAAAATAAATTCACAATTAAACAACAACAAACGTTTCATGAAAAGCACTGAGTACTTTATTACTGAGCATAAATAAAAACAGCTTCATGTGTTAATAATCTATGTTGCATGTCAAACAGACATAGTGATTTTGCATTAATTTTCAGACAACATGGCGGTTATGCAGTCTGTTCTACATTATATGTTTATCCAATATGTAGAATTAAAAGTGCAAGTTAAAATGGAAATTTCTTATTAAAGTCAAAAGATACAAAACAACCATCTGAAATGACATGACACTAATATAAAAATGTGAATACAAATAGTAGTGATTTGTCAATATTGGTAATAGATGGAAAAGGCCAAAAAGAAATTCTTTATCAGCCACTAACAGCCATTCTGTAAATCTATGTTTGCCTTTTTCAAATAGCCCCAATTCAAATAAATCAAATCTACCTATACATTCAGAAAATAGCTTACACCATATAATGTATGAGTGCTTGTCTAAAGGATTTTAGCAGATACCAAACTGATAGCGTGTTAATTACGATTTCACAACAATACCCAGTAGAAAAAAGGTCAATACACAAAATCAAGTTTTTACCATAAAAAATCTGTATGCTCAAACAATTTTGTACAATCTATCATTTATAGTCTATTTTGCAAGCTATTTAATGTTTAATATCACAATGTATCACAATAACTTAGGCATGCAAGGCATAAACAAGGCAACGTCAAAATAAATAACAGACTTGAATCACATTTTAGAATGATTAATTGCTTTAATAGTGGTAATATTCGTGCATAATATACCACAGATTATAAATAATACAGGCAGCCGATAATACATTTAACTTAAAACACAAACACACCGTGTAAGATTAAATAACTCTCCATGAAATGTGCAAGTTGCAATACAGAAATGACATTTATGTATTTGTAATAAATAATTGTTTTTTTTCTTGTAACAATAACAACTGTTAACAAGAGCACCGCATAATGGGTGCAACGCTCGGCTACGGATGCAGTTTTGAACAAATGAAAGCTTGTCAGATTTCTTTTAAAGGTCACAGTGACCTTGACCTTTGACCTAGTGACCCAAAAATAGTGTGGCGTGTAGAACTCATCAAGGTGCATCTACATATGAAGTTTCAAAGTTGTAGGTTGAAGCAATTTGATTTTAGAGCCAATGTTCAAAACCTTAACAAAATGTTATGGTTTTAGCACGATGTGGACGGCCGACGTCTGACGGCGGACGACGAGCTGGCTATAACAATACCTCAGGTTTTCTCCGAAAATGCCGAGCTAAAAATTACTAAGTAAGAAACATGCTAAAAATGTCTTTAAAAAGTTCCCAAAATATATATTCTTTATTAATCCAAGTACTTTAAGACAAAATGCAGAAGTTAAATGACAAAAAAAACGACAGGTTTGTGCACATACAAACTTAGACAGAAGAACAAGTGCAACTTGAAGTCCAAAAGAAGCGAATTCCCCTCCATTCCACTGGACCCCCATAACTATGCACATTCACACTATGAATTTGCATATTGAGAGATTATCACAAGAAATATCACTATAGCAATTTTACTTTTTTAGGTTAATGCTAGATTCAACTGACCGACAATGACATTTTTCTCTCACTAGGACCATCATAGCAGAATAAGGGGCCCTTATAATTTGAACATTTTATGGATTTATAAAATAACAAAACGAACAGCAAAACATTAATAAATAATTAGTGACTATGGCACATTAAAAAGAAAATAAGCTTTTTATGTCAGTAAGAAAATAAGCTTTTTATGTCAGTCAAAAGAACCTATTTAAAGAAATTTCATTATTCCATAAATAATAATTATGGTACTTTACAATAAATTGTTCATAGATAAACATCAAACATGTGGACAAAAATCCATAACAGCAATAACATTGGCCTCATTTCTTTAAGATGTAAGATAATAGTTACAATATTGACTAGTGTACATAACTGTTAGTATTAATCTAAACAATATGAAATTTCAATCTTAAAACAGAAGGGTGCGACCATTAGCTTTTTTTTCAGTATTACTATAAAATTCAAATCAAGTTGCAGTCCGAAATAATATTAATTAACACAATAAATCTACAAAATCTCACCTTCTTAACAATAAATCTACAAAATCTCACCTTCTTAACAATAAATCTACAAAATCTCACCTTCTTAACAATAAATCTACAAAATCTCACCTTCTTAACAATAAATCTACAAAATCTCAACTTCTTTACATTTTAATTTTGAAATTTAACTGACACTCTAGTAAGTAGTTTTTAAGCCGGAGTACACTGTTTATAGTGAAAAAAACAAAACAGAAAGAGGTTCACTTTTCAACAATACATATCACAGCCACGGAGGTTTGAACAAAATTTATTCTTGACACACATTCAACAGGAATTCATAGAACCTGTATCAAGCATAATGAACTTGAGTAGGTGTGAACAGAATGCACAACTTCTTAGCTAGAATATTTACCCGCAAAAAAAGTATAGTTCAAAAGGACCAGATTATACAAATCTGATTAAAAATAAAATGTTTAACTTTAAAGTTGTGGACATGAAACATCATATGCATATAATGCAAATAAAATAAATTAAATGTGATAAAATGCAAAATTCACAACAAAAAGTATTTTCAGCACACCTCCCGTAGCCCTACAATACATGAAAAGCACACTTAAAACGTATTATAATAAGCATTTACATATGTATAATTTTACTAGTGCATGTATAACATCTAGACCCTATATATCACAATTATGAACAAAAGATATAGCGTGCAATAATAAAATTTATATAGCTATAAATAGTTCTACCCATTGTCACAAAGCACAACATTTAGGATATGCTTTGGAATTTCATGCAAAAAATAGTTCAAACAAAATTATAATTTGAATCATGAATATATATTTTGCTCTTCTGATTTATACTAATTAATTATGTTGCACACACATATCAAGTTCCCGAAGTTATATCAAACAATGTCAAGAAGCGACTTTTGTCAGCCAAAACAAGATATATGGTATAATTGTTCAATTAGCCACTTTCTTGCAGCAATACAGACTTACACTACAAACACATTATTGACAATGTCACAGTAATATAATCATCTAATATGATCAAATTTAATGAATGTTTTTTTTCAATAGTATTTTTGAACACAAACAATATGTCTGCTGATGGCTCTCTACACACATTAATTGAAAATAGACCACAAACAGTATTAAACTTATAATGAACTCTTATAAGAAGTTATTGTACAATATGTTTTAGATAGCCAGTACCTTCATCTGTTGTTCAAGTTTAGTCTTAAAGAGAGAGAAATAACAAACAATAAAACAAGGATATCAGTAAAACTGATGGATGCTCCCCAATGATGCTATGTCAATATACATGTATATGGGTTAATTGTGTGGGAAAAAGTGAAACGTTGAGAAAATCTAATATTAGCCTCAGTGACCTTGACCTTGATCCCAGTGACCTCAAACCTAATCAAAAGGTAGAGGTTCATGCAATGTATCTACATGCCAAATATATAAGAGATCGGTCAAATATTGAAGGTGCTATGAGAAACTGTAACAAAAGTCTATTATTAGCCTTGGTGACCTTGACCCCAGTGACCTCAAACTTCATCAAAAGGTAGAGGTCCATGCAAGGTACCTACATGCAAAATATGAAAGAGATCGGTAAAGTATTGAAGGTGCTATGAGATACTGTAACAAAAGTGTGACAGAAAATTCTATTATTAGCCTTGGTGACCTTGACCCCAGTGACCTCAAACATCATCAAAAGGTAGAGGTACATGCAAGGTATCTACATGCCAAATATGAAAAGGATCAGTACAGTATTGAAGGTGCTATGAGAAACTGTAACAAAAGTCTATTATTAGCCTTGGTGACCTTGACCTTGATCCCAGTGACCTCAAACGTCATCAAAAGGTAGAGGTCCATGCAAGGTATCTACATGCCAAACATGAAAGAGATCGGTAAAGTATTGAATGTGCTATGAGAAACTGTAACAAAAGTGTGACAGGAAAACTATTATTAGCCTTGGTTACCTTGACCCCAGTGACCTCAAAAGTCATCAAAAGATAGAGGTCCATGCAAGGTATCTACATGCCAATATAAAAGAGATGGGTAAAGTATTGAAGGTGCTATGAGAAACTGTAACTAAAGTCTATTATTAGCCTTGGTGACCTTGACCTTGATCCCAGTGACCTCAAACGTCATCAAAAGGTAGAGGTCCATGCAAGGTATCTACATGCCAAATATGAAAGAGATCGGTAAAGTATTGAATGTGCTATGAGAAACTGTAACAAAAGTGTGACAGGAAAACTATTATTAGCCTTGGTGACCTTGACCCCAGTGACCTCAAACGTCATCAAAAGGTAGAGGTCCATGCAAGGTACCTACATGCCAAATATGAAAGAGAATAGTAAAGTATTGAAGGTGCTAAGAGAAACTGTCACAAAAGTCTATTACCCGGTATTAACCTTGGTGACCTTGACCCCAGTGACCTCAAACATCATCAAAAGGTAGAGGTCCATGCAAGGTATCTACATGCCAAATATGAAAGAGATCTGTAAAGTATTGAACGTGCTATGAGAAACTGTAACAAAAGTGTGACCGTACGGAAGTGCGGAAGGACAAACTGGCAACTATATGCTCCCATATATAATAAAAATAAACAAATATTTCACAATTTGAATTGCCATGAAAAATATTATTTTTACTTCAGCAGAAAACTTGATTTATTATATGGTATGGTATCTTTTTCATAGACCTTTTTCATAGGCAAACAGTGAAACGATCATCTTGCAGAAACATCCAATCGTTTCAATCCACATTCAGTGCAGAATTTAACTTGAGATGAGAGATACTGGGTACCACACTCGTGACAAAATTTAGCCGCAGCACTGGTGGGTCGCATTTTCCGGGCCATTAATGATCTTTTGGAGGAGAGTTCATGGTCGTGCGAGCCGCTGTGATATCCTAAGTCTGAAGCTTGAAGTATTTGTTCGTTCGTCTGTTGTCCGTTTAGTTTGGCTAACTGGGAATGGCCTGGTTTATCTTCCAGTCCTCCCCTGAAACATTCCATGTTTGTTTTTAGAACTGGATTAATTCAAGTACTTTTAAACTATATACATCTGTCAAATTTGAATTAAACGCTAGTAAATGACTCTTGTTAGAATAAAATTTAAGCTCCATTTAGCATGATTTTTAAGATATCATTAAGGCAGAACAAAATATAGGGTATTCGTGTCATTGTGCACTTATCTGATGATCCAGTCTTGCATTTCATTAAAATTTATATTTAGATTTAAGGAATTATGGCCTTATTTCTGCTTTAATAATACATTTGAGGTACTGAAAGAATGCTTTAAAAATAAAAAATAAATTGTCTTTTTTTCCAGTCTAAAAACAACAACATATGTTTGTTCCACTTTTTCATGTTTCAACAATTCAAAATAAACTGCAATACATCTCTCTTATTCTTTGCAGGGGGACATAATAAGTTCATCACTGTTTTTGCAAATATCAGTCACACTATCTTTCATATATATGCTGTTAAATGTTTATTACGTAAATATAAATTAAATAAGCAGATAAACATGAAACAGGTAAAAAGGATTAGACAAAAAATATAACAAAGCAAGCATAACAGGCCACACACCACAATGTTAAAATACACAGGACAGACCACCTGATACACTCACCATACATTAATATTGACAAGGTACTAATATAATACTGGCAGCCATGAACACCGGCACAGGGAACGCATGAGTGGTAACGATCATAAACACCGGCACAGGGAACGCATGAGTGGTAACGATTAACATAATTTTGCCAATATAATGAAACTTCATTTGCAAGTTCATATGCATAGGTCCGAAACCAGATAGTTACTTTAAACCCCTTACAAATCTATTTTATTTACTAGATTTATGAAAATAATACATTTTTTCATTTAATCTATAGATTTTGATGTAGAAAATTATTTCATAACATGCAATAAAAATGGCCCAGTTTATATGGCAGGGTGATTACCAAATGGTAATGCATATACAATTATTACCATGCTGTATTTGATTAAAAAAGAATAAACAATTCCATGCAGAAATAACATTGCAAGACCATTAGTTGGACCTATTTGAATGGTCCCATGATAAGAAAACAAGAGCAGTATGAGTGTATTATAATTATGAAATACTAGATGGCGTCTACATGTTCAGCCACATGATAAACAAGCTGCATCATGCACAGTTTCTACCTTTGACCTTATGTGTGACCTTTAAACTTTGCCAAAGAGGTGATGCATAATTTAAAAAAATTGAATAATCAATGATGAAGTTACAGTAAGGCAAAGTTGTTTCTGAGCCAAATATAATAGAAGACTTTTAAGTTTGACCTAGACCCAAATGGTGGAAATGTGTTCAAAGTTAAATAGCGTAGATTGCTAATTATTTTAAAGTTGCGTGATGAATAATAAAGTTTCATTCTGGGTAAGCTGTATAAGATTTGACTTCTATATACAAATGTGATTTAATCAATTGGGAACAACAACATGAATTGATACAGATGATCAGATAAACACGTGTTTACACAACATTTCGATGACAAAAGTATATACTCATCGTAGAGTGTCTCTTTATAACAGACAATTACTTGTTGTTTGTGAAATACGTTACAAAACAACATTGAGTTTTCTAAGAATTTTTAGTCCATATCAAGCATTCACAATTTACACAAGAATAACAAGCATGCATTAGGAATTTTGGGAGCCTGGCATGCATTCCAGAATACCTCTATGCTGTATCATTTGGGTCAAAAGGTCAAATACGCCAACAGCTAAAAATAGATATCACCGTGGTGAAAAAATTGTTACCACCAGTACAACACTTTTGTCACCGCGTCGATACCTATTTTGTCACTGTGGTAACAATTTTGTCACAGCAGTGACAAATTATGATTGTTGGTATATTTTTATGCCTGCTGTGACATTTATTTGTTTGGGTCAGTTTTAAACCAATCATTTTCCCCGTAACAAACTGACTCTTATATATCAAAATCATGTCAACCTTTATTTTGTTGTCAAGTGTGGTCTACAAATGCATAATTACATACATGGATCTTTAAAACAAAAAAACAAAATAATAAATAAGTATTTGATAAGTTTAGTTGATATAGATTTATTCTTAGTAAACCAGCAACTTTTTAAAGAGTTTTATATATCGCCAGCAGTTTGTAACACTTATCGGTTTGAGTAAATAAATGGTTAGTGAAATGTACATTTTATTTGTTAAATTACACTTATTGGCATATCATCTGCTTTATCACAATTAGATCATAGGGAATCCATTGTTAAAGACTAGTGCTTTAAATCCGTTATCACTTGTTTAACGGTCCACTGCCTTCACCGTATACCCGGTTTTATGACACTTATCCCGCTGTAAAAACAAGCACAGATGTTGAAGCAACGGAAAATAATAAGGTTTCTGAAATTGTCAGCTAGATTATTAATTCTTTATGAAGTTATAATTATATAAACATAAAGTGACGATTCGTAAGTTACAATGAATAAAGCTTCAATTAAAATACTCGTCAATTTGCCGTTTTGCAAGACTTTATGCCAGTTTGATTTAGCTCTTATCAAACTCTTTGGGTCAGACAAAGAATCACCGCAGTTACAAATATAGCACCGCAGTGATAAATTTATTACCACAGAGACAAAATTGTCACCACAGTGTCATCTATTTTTAGCTTTTGGCGTATATGTACTTTTGACCCAAAGGGTACGTCATATACCTCAGCCCTGGTGAACCAATTGTGGTTCTGAGATTTGGGGTCTGTTTAAGAGACTGGTTCCTTGACTGCAAACTGGTTTCAACAGGGGAACTAATAACAGACTGGTTTCTTGATGGCAGACTGGTCTCAACAGGGGAGGTAATTTTTAGAGAGCCCTTCCGTGGAGGATCTGCATATGTGTCTGCCTACCAGTCAAACGTACATTTTATATGTTACTGGTGCTATCATATATTGTACCAAATAGTATTTTCAGATCCAGATGAGGACTAGTGGTTTATTATGTTGCCGACCTTTTGTTATAGGATAAAATTTCAAGCACAACACATTATTAATTCGATAATACATGAGCTTAATTATTTTAAAGAAATACATCAAAAGCTACAACAATACTGTAAGCACAAAAATAAGAAACAGGCACACATTATAAAAAATATTTACCACATTCAAATTGCTATTCTACAGAAAAACAGTAAGACAGATTTGTGGTTTACAAGCTATTATACACACCTATTGTGAATAAAAATCAATACAAGTATTAGATATTAAATAACAAAGCCACCCGATTGCAAGGAAGTAAAACATTTTTCGGGTCAGTAAGAAAACATATAATATCCAAAAAGCACACATTGTTTATCAGTTGAACTTTTAATTTGTAACAGTTATTACCTTAATGAGGAGTCATTGTTCTGCTCAGAGAAAATTATAAATAGACAGTTTAACAAACTTTGTAAATAACTAAAGTAAATTAATATTTTAATTTTATAAATCTTTGCATAAAATGGAAAATAAGATTAATATATTTTTTAAAGCGAAAGAACCTTGTGCAGCTAATGTAGGCAAAATTGTATGATAGGTAATTAGAACATGGCTTTCTATTTTAGGGGCTATATTTAATTACAGTATTTGAGTACTTCAGTTTATGAACCAAGCATAGCCGTGGCATACATAAAGCAAAGCCCTGATAATAAAGCATTAAGGACAATGATAACATTGTGAAGCCCATAACAGGCCCATAGTTTAAATATTTATAGCCCAGTATTGTAAACCTTGTTTAATTATTATTGTCTGCCATCATAATTATTATTGTATTTCAAGGATATACCATTTAGCAAGCACAATGTGTGCTGATCCTTAACTAAATTAGCGTGACCTTTTCTAGTAACAGGCTTTACTCAGAGTTGTTGAGTACACACAGAATATAATAATTATATTATGGCTCACTTGCAGACGTACAGTGCTACTTTGGGAATTTTCTAATTTTAGAGCACTTGCAAAAAACTATAAACGATCAATGATCAGACACAGTGCTTATACAGTAAGAAACTTGTATAGTCTTATGAAGCCATGAACAAGAATTACATGAACCTGAGCAGGTACATAATACTATAAAGTTGATACTGACTGATTGGACTCATTACATAATGTTAAACCTTGTGTTGCCTTAGCGCCCCTACAAGAAAAGCCTGAACCTTTACATAAAACTATATAGTGTTTATAAGTTGACTGTTTGGACACTTTACTTACAGCATAACCTTGTGTAGCCTTAGTGCCCCGGGGGGCTGGAGCGCCGCGTCCTGCAGAACTGTAACCTCCCGGGGACCGACCATTGTCTGAAAAGAGAGGGACAATAACTGGTTAGAATCAGTGCCAGATTAAGCCTTTGTAGGCTGGGAAATTTGTCGTCTGCTAAAATGTAGTCTGCTGAATTTCTAAAATTAGCAATTTCTTCGATTTTTTTTCCAAAGAATACTATCAAAATAGCAAACAGTTTGGATCCTGATGAGACGCTACGTTTTGTGGCGTCTCATCTGGATCCAAACTGTTTGCAAAGGCCATCAAAATTTGGTTCCAGCACTGAAAGATTCAAGCATTGTGGAGGCCCATAGGCATAGAAACATTTGGGGCCCATGCTCCTGTCACTTAGTTAGACAATGTCAAGCTTTTAATTGGAACATAAAATTGAAATAAAATAATTTGCATTGTCAAGTCATTAAATTAGGCTAAGTAAGTAAATGAACAAAATTCTTTCCTCACGGCCTCATGGGGCCCCTAAAAGTAGTGGGGCCCATAGTAGTGCTGCAACAATATACCAATATATCAATATATATCGCAATCCGCATATTGTATTGCGATACGATTTTCATCATACCGGTGCTAAGTAAAAATAAATTGTTATGTAAAAATAGCATTATAAAAAGTCTATTATACGGAGTAGCGTTGTTACATGAGAGTCTGCAAGATCTACCTTTGCATGCCATACTCTTAAATTTAAGATGAAGCTTTTGGAAATACGAAACAAGATATGTGTTCGTCAGAAACACAATGCCCCCTACTGTGCCGCTTTGAAAATAAAATTTCTATTTATCATTTGGCAGGTCATAATAGAAATCATCTCCCTTTAAAGCTTATTACTTCCCTTGGATTTTGTCCAATCCAACCGGTGGGGGGGGGGGGGGGGGGCGGGGGTCTGTAGACAGTCAAAAATTAACAAGTGAAATCATTGACAACCAAGGCCTGTGGTTTATCAAAGAGATCATAGCCAGAGTTCATCATGTATCTATGGACATAGGTCCACAGGTATGTAATGAACCCTATCATTCACAAATTAGAACAAAGAAATGATAATCATATCATTTAAAGAAAACCTTTGACAAATTAATCATTTGAGTTATAAATAATCAAAGTAAAAAATCTGTACAGTAACTGTGAAAAGAACTTAAATTCTTGGTAAGGAAATATATGAGATTTATAATTATATAAATTACTTCCCTTGAAAATAATTGTCTCTAACAAATGTCTATTTTTAGTAGCAAATAATTAAAAGCCACTATCTATTTTTAGTAATAAATAATTAAAAGCCACTACCATGACTGTAGAATCACCACTCAAAATGTGCAGCTTCATGAGATACATATGCATGCCAAATATCAAGTTGCTATGTTCAATATTGAATAATTATCTCCCTTTAAAGCTTATTACTTCCCTTGGATTTGTATTTTTGACCTTAGACCTTGAAGGATGACCTTGACCGTGACCTTTTACCATGATGTGTTTGTCAGAAACACAATGCCACCTACTGCGCCGCTATGATTTATTTAAGAAAAATATATAATTTGGCAGATCAGGCCATCCTTAAACAAGATGCGTTTGTGAAACACAATGTCCCCCTATATGATGTTTGACCTTGAAGGATGACCTTGACCTTGTGAAGGATGACCTTGACATTGCCCTTTAACCACTCAAAATGTGCAGCTCCATGAGATACACATGCATGCCAAATATCAAGTTGCTATGTTCAATATTGCAAAAGAATTCATAAAATAAGCGATTTGGGCCACATATATTTGACCTCTGACCTTGAAGGATGACCTTGACCTTGACCTTTCACCACTCAAAATGTGCAGCTCCATGAGATGCACGTGCATGCCAAATATCAAGTTGCTATCTTCAATATTGCAAAAGTATTTATAAAATAAGCGATTTGGGCCACATATATTTGACCTCTGACCTTGAAGGATGACCTTGACCTTGAGCTTTCACCACTCAAAATGTGCAGCTCCATGAGATACACATGCATACCAAATATCAAGTTGCTATCTTCAATATTGCAAAAGTATTCATAAAATTAGCGATTTTGGCCACATATATTTGACCTCTGACCTTGAAGGATGACCTTGACCTTGACCTTTCACCACTCAAAATGTGCAGCTTCATGAGATACATATGCATGCCAAATATGACGTTGCTATCTTCAATATAGCAAAAGTTATTGCAAAATGTTAAAGTTGGCGCAAACAGACAGACAGACCAACGGACCAACAGACCAACAGACAGACAGGGCAAAAACAATATGTCCCCCACTACTATAGTGGGGGACATAAAAATTGTTTGTTTGGCATAACCGGACCCAGGTAAATTTGGGTGGGTAGGTAGGTAGGGATTTTTTTTTTTAGTATTTTTTTTTCTGACATTGAACTCCGATATATACCAAACTGAAAAGTAATATCAAATAAAGCTTTAAGTCTTCTGCCTCATGAAAGGTAATTGGTAAAGATTTTTTTGCACCATTTTATAAAGAACTTCGAACATATAATATAATTGACCAAAAATACTCTATCCGAAAATGACAGTCCGAAAAATTGTATGCATTTTGCAAATGAAATAAAATGTGCATATCGTTTGACTACAGAAAATGAAAACAAGTAACCTAGCAAATACGTAATTAATATACTATTTGGTTGACATATTACTTTACTATAGCATAGTTTGTGAGCAAAAAATCAACAAAGTAATTATAACATTTTAATTTCAATCAAGAACAGAAAGCTGCAACATCTTCGACATCTAACGTATTATTTAATTATCATCCTTTATTTCAGATCGATAGTCGGTAGAAATTTGTAAAGTGATCAGCTTAAAAATAATTTATTGAGTGTAACACTTCTTTTCCTTTGCTTATTTTTATACGACTTTTGCCATCAGCCGTTATATTGAAGGCAGACAATATCAATTGTGTATTCCATTATCTGCGCATGAATGACCCAAAATTGCCCGATAGCGAACTCAATGTTGATTGGCCAGCTACCATATGCGCTTCAAATTGTTCATGGAAACAAAGAGAAAAATAGTCCGGATAAAAATGGCGGATGTTTTCAATGAAATTTAACGAGATTTAAGCATATTCGCAAATTATATTTTTCTTGAGCCAAATTCGCTATACTTTCGCAAATGGCTAACGACAGCGCGAGCTCTATAATAGTGAGCATTTATTCCAATAATAACATGTTCGCAATGCTCTCGCTGTCTTTCGCCATTTGAGTCATTTGCGAAACTATTGAGAATTTGGCTCAAGAAAAATCTAAATTGCGAAAATCTAGTAAAATTTCGTTGAAAACATCCGCCATTTTAATCTGTACTGGTTTTCTATATTTGTCTCTTTGTTTCAATGAAAGTGTTCGCAATTCGAACAGTTAACGAAACCCAGTCTGTACCCGATTAGACATTGCTTGACCTTATTGTAAATGAAGTGCACATGGTAGCTGGCCAATCAGCATTGAGCTCGCTTACACATGACATGACGTTGTCGAATGAAACGTGAGAACGGGTGGAGCTATCGGATAATATTGGGTCATTCATGCGCAGATGTTGTATAATTTGAATACACATTTAATATAGCTGTCTGCCTCCAAAATAGCAACCGGTCGGAAAGTCGTATTAAGAGATAAGCAAATGAAACAAAAACTTGACAAAATTATACCCGTCAATAAATATTTCTAAGCTGACCACTGTTTATCTTTCTACCAAATATTAACCGAACTGAATTAAAGAGTGATAATTTAATAATTAGTTATATGGCGATAATATAACACATCTCTGCCGATTGCCGAATTGAATTGAACGGTGATTATTAATTTGTTTTTTACCCCCAAACTATCCTGAACGACAGCAGCGTATAAAAAATTTAAGTAAAGGGATACGAGAAAAACAGGAGCGGTTTAATTGTTTTTAAAGTCTAATTAATCGCATATGCATATGTCAAATAAATAGGCGACTCAAATAAATACCGGTACGTGTTTTGTTCATAGCTACGGTATTCTCGATATCCTTGAAAGAGCATTCATTTAAATGATGCAAATAACCGGAAAGGATAAAAAGTGGAAAGGAAAAATTTAGCGGAAAGAAGTTTCGGCGAGCAAAAAAAATTTTTTCTTGGAAAGTAACACAAAAAAAATTCAGTCGGGCCGATTTAAGTGAGTTGGTCGGGTTATGCCAAACAAAAGAATTTTTAAGGATGGCCTCAGATAATTATGTCCATTTAAAGCTTATCATACTTCCCTTCGATTTGTTCTTTTCGACCCCGTGACCTAGTTTTTGACCCGGCATGACCCATATTCGTACTTGACCTAGATATTGTCTAGATACAACTTCTGACCAAGTTTGGTAAAGATCGGATGAAAACTATTTGACTTAGAGAGCGGACACGAAAAGTGTGACAGACAGACTGACAGACTTACAGACGGACAGTGCGAAAACTATATACCCCATTTTCTTTGAAAGGGGGCATAAAAAACACAATTAATTACAATATAAAAATATAAATTGATGTTATTATAAACAGAAGAAATAATGATCAAACACATTTTACGTAACATAATTCTGATAAGTTACACGACCTGCTTTTAAACATCCACAATTCTCTCTCGGGTTATTATTCTTCTTGTCGGCTTTTTTAATAGTTCTCAAAATGGCAGACGAAACGAACGCCAAGTTTGACTTTATAGACAATATACCAAGTGAAAAAGTGTTGTTTTAATGTTTAATGGGAATATCCAATGGACAAAATGACAATACTAATCTTTCATAACAAAATGCTTTGTAAAGCCAAAAAGAGTTAATGGTGTTTATAAAGCATTTTGTTAAAAAGGCTAGAATGGCCAACAGGTTATAACTAGAACCTAAACATACAATACAAAGGTTATGTTCATGTAATTGACCTTTCGACAGCCGATTGATTGACAGGCTTATTAACCAATCAGATTACAGCATAGATTAGGCCCGTTACTATCCGCCATTTTGTCCGTCAAACTCGCCGTTGTCCGACACATAAGCTTATACGTATTTCTGTGTTTTAAACAAAGAAAATGGTTGAAAGGTGCTGTTATGGCACTTGTTATTCAGACACAAGGTATCCAGAACGGTTTAAAGATGGAAGTACGTTTTTTTCCGTTCCCTCAACCGGGTACTTATCTTGAAAAATTCAAACGTTGGATTCGTCTTTGTGGTCGTCTACACGAACAGCTTAATCTCAACATATTAAGCGATCGCCCGAAAGCAAAACACAGTCGTTATTATAAGATACTACGCGAAAATAGAAAATGTAAGTTTTGCAACGGACACGTTATAAAAAAGAGTATAACTTTGTACTTGTTTATCCTCTATATAGACAAATTAGAAAGGAACATTTAAAACCATTTTTCAAAGGTGGCCAACGTTAAATAAATTTGACATTCTAATGCAGTCGGCAAATAAATAAGACATTATAAACTTTGCTATATTTTTTTAATGCTAATGAAATGCGTAATAATAAAGACAATCAGTTATTATTTTTAATAATATCACATAGAATAAAACATTTTTTATTTCTTTCGGTTTAAGTCTTCCAAATTTAATGTAAGTTAAGAAACTATTTTCAAATGCGCAAGTAATTATCAATAGGGGCCAATAAGTGTCATTTTACACCATATGTGGGCTTTCTACTAATCCGTTATCAAAACAGATGCCGCAAACTGTGAATGACCCTTTGAAAACCCGGTCTGATTAGCGAGTTTTTTTGTACATGAAAATTCTTTCAACTTTTTATATTTTAAACATTGCAGAAGATAGTTTTCGAGGAAATAATAATATATAATAATATATTGTGTATGTTACTTTTTTGACGACTTTGACTTTGTTATACGATTATAACAATGCACATGGGTCATTTTGACCAAACGCATTGTAGATATGTGTTATATCGGATTTCAATAGAAACGTTCTTCGTCTTCTATTATAATAAATTTACTTACCTGTGCCACATTTGCGATGTTGCCATCGGTTGCAAAAATTAACGGCTTTTAATTAAAAAACTGAAACATCTATTACTCAAGGGAAAATATTGTGACTAACGAACAATTCATACTGTATGCGATAATTGGCGATAATTTTGCCGACTTTGATGATAAATTTAACGGCTTTTAAGTAGACTAATAAAAAGTTTTGACTATTTAATAGATATGATAATTATATTCAGCACCACTATTCAATGATAATAAAAACTATTGTATGGCCTTTCTGGTATACCATGAGGCCTGTTTGGTTCACTTATGCGGCCGATTCGCGTAGCCATTTTTATGACGGACTTCGGCGGAGTGACCCCCCTTGAAATCGGTGGGCGTGGCTTCACTCTCGCTGTCGAAAGGTCAATTAAGTTGGTTTTGATGATTAGCTGGCGAGTTATAATTCTGGTACAAGTAAGCAATATATTGCAATATATTGCAATGCGGGTTTTTGAACTGACAATATATTGTTATATGGTTTTTGGCGTATTGTTGCAACACTAACCTATAGGCAGTTGCCTACTCTGCCTAATGGGCAATCTGGGACTAGTAAAAATAGCACTAGTGTCTGAAACAAGATGGACAATAACTGCTTAACACTGGACAATCTGGGACTAGTAAAAATAGTATTAGTGTCTGAAACAAGATGGACAATAACTGCTTAACTATGGACAATCTGGGACTAGTAAAAATAGCACTAGTGTCTGAAACAAGATGGACAATAACTGCTTAACACTGGACAATCTGGGACTAGTAAAAATAGTACTAGTGTCTGAAACAAGATGGACAATAACTGCTTAACAATGGACAATCTGGGACTAGTAAAAATAGTACTAGTGTCTGAAACAAGATGGACAATAACTGCTTAACAATGGACAAGATCTGTTCATGAGTTGTAAAATATTGCTATGTTAATCATCCAAGATTTGTAGACATTTTTGTAATCCTCAGATGAGTTTTTATGATGCAATCCTCAGCAAATCTAGAACAAAGCATCCAAAACTTAACATAAAAGTTGTGAATGATTCAATTTACATTTTAGATGAAATGTTCAGCATTTCAGCATTAATTTTTTAAGATCAGATGATGAATGGTTCAAAAGTTTTAGATAAATAGTTAAAAGATAAAAGATACACAAACAATTAATTTAAAAATGAACAGTTTAAGTATTTTTATTAATTTTGCATAGCATTTGACCAATTAAGCTAGGTTTGTAGGCGAGTGAGTTTCAGAATAAAGAATTAATATACACTGTTCCTCATTTGGTCCAGATATAAAGATATATATTTTTTTATAAAGGTCTTTCTACAATTTAAAAAAAAGTCTTTCTTATTAAATTCAACTAGGCTACTGACTGTAAAAGCTGTAATGTAACAAGCATCGCAATTGGTCAATAAATTAATTAAAGACTATGTTTAAGATCAGGGTCCAGTATTGTGAACATTCAGCATTTTAAAGTTCAAGATTTGAGTTTCCATTCAGCTAAGTATTGAGAATGTTGGTCAATTCACAGACTATCTAAAAACTTAGCTATAAGGATATGAACATATTTCTCCTCAAGCTCTATGTTGAGTCAGAATATTGACTTAAGTATCTTTGTGGGACTACGTCCTGAGCCTTTCATATGATATGCACAAATATACTAAGGATGTACAAGTCATGGCCACTTGTGACAGATAACTTCAATACAAACCAATACATTATTTCAGCCATTTTTACTGAATACAAATTGTTTTTAAAAAAATCACCTTGTATTTCACATAAGATGTGTAAGATTCCATAATGCAAACAATGCTTCATAAAAAGTTATGTACATGTCTTTAAATGCTGACTTATAGAAAAACTTGTGATATGTCTGTCCTTAAGCATGAGCAGTGGGTATGAAGTACACAGAAGTTTAAGTGGCTCTTGTAATGGAACTAGTGTTATAAACTACTTAAAGGCATAACAAAAAAACATACACACAAAATGTATAAGCAATTATTACATGTAGCTATCACACACTCTGCTATTTGGATCTATAAACAACAACCAAACAGTTAATATGTGAATTCATTATCCAGTGAGAACAAAATCAAACAGAAACATGCTGTGAGATTGTTTACATGTGTCTGTATGATAAATTAACCTGACTGTTAAAAGTTTTTATGTTTATGACGATGAGCTTTATATGCTGAAGTCTAATAAAACTATTCTGTTTTGTTCTGTCTGTTAAAGTTTAAAAAAATAAAAATCTATGGCATGCAGTTCAGTAATTACAGAACTGACATAAAGAATCATCCAGATTCCTTCCAACAAAGAGGTGCCTAATTCCAGCTTCATATGTTTGCTCCTAGCAGGACCAACATATTTTATAATTAGCCCCCATTCAACTGATTTCCATGTAAACCATGTGAAGAACATACCGGTACACAGAAAAGCAGCTATTGGTGTGTGCTATCTATTGAAATGCTTAAGAAAAAGTTAAAATAGTTAAGATCAAAATCCAAAATCTATTGTGTTACTATATTATTGTTTGGTTATTGATATTGCAATGCTAATTTTTTTAACTACCAAGATAATAAGATTATTAATAACGAGAGCTGTCAGATGACAGTGCGCTTGACTATTCGAGTGCTTGACAGTTTAACGTAAGCCATCATGGGAAAATTGTTCATATTCAATAATTTATATGACGATCTTTAAAAAATAAAAAAAGGAAAAAAAAAATTTTTATTTTGGGGGGGTTGGGGGACTTGAGAGGGGGTATAATGTGGGGTGGGGTCATTTATTAGACGATCTTTAAAAATTAAAAAAAGGAAAAAACAATTATTTTTTTTTGGGGGGGGGGGTAGGGGGGTTAAAGGGGGACATAATGTGGGGTGTGGTCATTTATCAGATGATGCTTAAAAAAAAATATAAAAAATTGGGGGGGGGGGGAGGAAGGGATTCTGGGTAGGGGCGTGGGGTATTGTTTGGGTGGATGGGTGGAATCCATTGTGATATTCAGGTAAGTGTTGTTTTGTCAAAGTAGTAATCAAATGTGATCATAAATAAAGAAGTTATGGCAATTTAAGCAAAATGTTCCATTATCTACGTATAAAAGGGGCCATAATTATGTCAAAATGCTTGATACAGTGGTCTGCTGTTATTTATAGGTTGGGGTCATGTTGGTAAACAAGAATGCAAAATATAAAAGCAATATGTCAAAGGATATAGGAAATATTTGGGGTAGTACGCAAACTTTAACATAGATTTATCAATAATATGCATATTATAAGTATAAAAGGGGCAATTATTCTGTCAAAATGCTTGATACAGTTGTCTGCTTGTGTTTATCGGTTGGGGTCATGATGGTTAACAAAATATGAAAGCAATATGTCAAGGGACATTGAAAATATTTAAGGTAGTAGGCAAACTTTTATATTTGCTGCATATTCTAAGAGGAAAAGGGGCCATAATTATGACAAAATGCTTGATAGAGTTGTCTGCTCTTGTTTATAGGTTGGGGTCATATTGGTAAACGAGTATGCAAAATATGAAAGCAATATGTCAAGGGACAATGAAAATAATTGGGGTTGTACGAAAACTTTAACATTTGCACACTCACAGAAACGGAAACGCCGACGCCGGGTTGAGTAGCTTAGCTCCACTATATATATTTCATATAGAAAACAAGTCTCACTAGCTATTATAAGAAATTGTTTTTATTGGCATAATGACCTAGACTAAAAAACAACCAAATTCAATAACACAAACTTAACTTAACAGGCTAATTTTGAGTAAAACAATATCTCACAGCATGCTTTAAGACTCATTGTGTTTTAAAGACCCATTATATTACTTTTTTTTTGTATTAAGACAAAATGAAAGTTGTCACAGACTACACAGCAGTCCCTACAGTTTAACCATTTGCATGCTGGGAAATTTGTCGTCTGCTAAAATGTTGTCTGCTGGATTTCTAAAATAAGCATTTTCTTCGATTTTTTTTAAAGAATAGCGAACAGTTTGGATCCTGATGAGACGCCACGTTCTGTGGTGTCTCATCTGGATCCAAGCTGTTCCAGCACTGAAAGAGTTAAGTTGTTGGAGCAAGAACAAGCCCCCCAGAAGTGTCACCAACCTTGCTTTAATATATTTGGTTAAGGGAGGATCGAGATTTTATTTTTCAATTTTGTGTGAAACCATAGCAACCACAATTTCAGTCTGACAAAAAAACAGAGATAGCGTACATATTCCCCATACAACACCATTCACGTACATCTATCCAGTTTTAGCAATCCAGCTATAGTACTATTTGAGTTATTGCAGTGTTCAGATTTAAGATTTCATATACTTATTCCTGCACCAATAGCAACCATAATTATTGGCCAGTAAAAAAACCCTGAAATAGCATGCATATTCCAAATATATGCCTCTTTCCACATACCAAGTTTTATCAACATAGCAAAAGTAATATTTGAGTTATGGTAGGATCCAGATTCCGATGGACAGACAAACAGACAGATACATGGACGGACTGACCTGGGGAAAACATATGGTTTCACCAGTAGGGGGCTTAAAGAAAATTGTTCTTTCTTAAAAAAATATATAATGTAAACATCTTAATGGCAAAACATGTATGATGACTATCCTATTTAGGATTTTCATGAATTGCATATAATCTACAATATAACCTTTTATATTTGTGTAATCTAACAGAAACAATTGTTAATTAAACTCTTTTCATGTTACACAACTGGAACATAATCAATTCCACAATGAGTTTTCTTTAAATTTAACGGTAACAATATGGGTCTTTATACACAAAGGGAAACAACTCTTACATCATGTTAAAAGAGAGTTATCTCTACTATCTTGCTCTGAACCAAGTGTAAAAAACACGGCTAGGACTAGGTTGTATGCCTCACACACTGTGCTTGTGCCAAATAGGACTTGTCAAGTAGAGTCAAGTGACTGCTCTTCTATTTCCATTGTAGTCAAAATATGTAAAAACTTAAAACAGATTTAAATGTTACTAAAACAATTTAGAAAATATTATTTCTTTTCATTCACATCTTTAATTTCTACCACATTTATTGAAAACTGCAAAAATAAAGACATAATAACATTTCTTTCAATCATTTGACTTTTTTTCTTTTTTTTTCAGATATGTGGGTATACTTAAATTTCGAAAATTGGTATGTAACTCTGATTGGTAATGGAAGCATTTTCTAGTAACATATTACCACCAGAGATGAAAAACAACTGAATTCAGTAGTAACATATTACCATCAGAGATGAAAAACAACTGAATTCAGTAGTAACATATTACCATCAGAGATGAAAAACAACTGAATTCAGAGCAAAACAGCAGAAAATGTAAACCAATAAGTCTTATTATCAATAAAACAATAGATAATTTCCATTTTTCCATTCCAAAAATGTTTGAAAGCAAAATGTACATAGACCACGCATAATTCTCCAAACATTAAACCAAACTTTAAGCAAATCAATGTCAAACAAAGTGAACGGCACACAATAAAAAACCTATGTGAAGCAAATCACAAATCAATTCATTGCTTTAAAGTATACGTAACAATGGAAGACTAAAAACCAAGGTTTTCTTTTCTTTAACTTTTTAGAGGGAAAGATTAGAAAATGTATCACACTTGTATGATCATTTGTAGATTTTAAGTTTGGACTTGGGTCCCATTTGGCACAAATAAAGTAGCCACAAGCAATCAAATAAGTCAACAGAATCATATACGTGTACCTTTGTCACAAAATACTACATGAGCCTGATTTTGGGGCACTTTCTGAGCTTTGCTTGTTCGTGTTACCATTTTGAACTGAAAGTTAAAATCTCCAAAACATCATACAATAAAAAAGTACTTTGAAAAAGCTTTTGCATTGCAGTAAACAAAAAATACAAATGTCAATATGTGCAGTTATATGTACATGCAGTGGCAATCATGCATTTTTGGCAAAAAAAATGCCATTTTTTAAAAACACATATTAATGACATCAAAACACAAAGAAATGACAAAACAGTAGTCATTGCTGATCTGTTGCAAGAAATATCAAACAACAATCTGCTACTTTTAGTACGAACAGTCAAAACATGCCACAAATGATCTCTGCTCATATTTCCCCACATTTACTACAGATGCACTCACCTGATTTCGATGGGGCCGGGCCTGTATTGCCCATTCTCCCACCGCTTGGTCCTGACCTTCCAGGGGCTGGTGCAGGGGCTTGTGAGTAGCCTCCCCTTGCAGGGGCCGGTGGCCCACCCCTTGTAGGTGCTGGTGGCCCACCTCTTGACCCGCCTCCATAACCACCTCCCATCCCTATGGGCGAATCTGGGGCATCCCCTGGGGATCCCTTCAGCTTGGGTTTCGGTGGCACGTACTGAAATGAAATGCAACCAATCGCCTATGGGGTAATTAATATGGTGTCCGCCTAGCAAACGGGTCACGGGTTTGATCCCCACTGTGGGAGCATTCTTTAGATCTCCCCCATAGACACAAAGTACTGGTTCTAGTCCAAGGAAACCGACTCAAGAGCGTTTCAAATAAGCCGAAGGCTTTTTATGCAATCAAGCTAAAATAAATAGGTTTAAACTAACTGCAACCAGATTGGTAAGAAGAGATAAAGAACAATTTTACACAATTTTAAAATAAAATCAATATTTTTTATTTAAGGTAGATTTTATATCATATGTATCTGGAGAAAAACAAAGACAATTGTATTCAACATTCAACTTAGTAAAGGTCTTATGTTCTAATTTATTTCAATGGCTATTTCTAGCTATTCTCATTTTAGCCTAATATTATTAGAGTTTTTTAAATCACCAAGATTAGGAAAGAATGAATTGTTTTTCTCATAAACTGCATGGCCTTGCCATTTGCAAAAAAATCAGCATTGAAATAACTTTTTTTAGCAACTTTCCACAAAATTGATACTAGTTATCCGTCAAACTCACAACTGTGCATCAATTAACGGTTAAACACAAGAAACTAATGTAATGGTTCTAAAAAAAATAAACAGATTATACATTTTCTATATCCCTCTTTTGAATACCATGCAATCAAGCTTTAAAAAAAATAGGGGTTACACTGCACTTACTGTTTTAGCTGCAGCCCGAGCTTTCTCTTGTTGGGACGGTTCCCGTTTGCTGGTGAGACGCTTCTGTTGCTCCTTACAGAAGTTGATGTGTCTCTCAGCTGCCTTCTCATTGAATCGACGGGAACAGTAGGGGCAGTCCACGTAGTCTGATACAGCAATATTCATAAAAGATTTCATATTTATGATGAAAAGTCCTGATTTCTGGCATATCCTATGTAAATAAGTCTTAAATCGCACCTTATTTCTGGCATATTCCTTGTTATCAAGTTTAACCCATTAATGCCTAGTGGACTCTCTCATCATTTTAAATTGGATCAATTTATTTCTAAAATGAGGAATGTCTAGTATATTTGTTTCTATATTTAGAATATTTCTTACAGAAAATCCTTTAAGCAAACAGCCCAGACCCTGATGAGACGCCGGATCTCATCTGGGCTACGCTGTTTGCCAATGCCTTTTTTCTAAGACGCTAGGCATAAATGTGTTAAAAAAACTCCTACATATTGCATAAATATAACTGCAAGGAGAGAAACTATACAAGAATAATTTATTTTGTTTCAATCCTTTTCTAATACTGAATTTATTGTGCATGATTGATACACGCTTTATTTACCAAAAGAGATAACTATGTTTAAACATAAGATTGATACACGGGAGAAGAAACTAGAGCTTTGCCAAAACTGTGATTAATACCCCAGAACTTCTCTGTCAGCTTAGATCAATATAATGAGCAGGGGCTTATTGGAAATATTGGTTGATTAAGAACAAGATGCTGCATTCAATAAATGCATTTGCCCCCATGTGGAAGCCTTATCAGTATTGATTTACTGGCTCATTTGAATGAGTCTAAGTAAAAAAGTTTATGTACTGGTAAAAATGAGGTGGTTGTGTTGATAGTGTTCAAATACTCATCTGTTCAAGTTTCAAAGCATTTTGGCATGGGGTAATAATATTAGAAAAAAGTTTCATTTTTGGTTCCCACATAATTTTGACCTTCTGATTAAGTCTGACTACAAAAAGTATGTCAATGCAAAGGTCAAAATGAGGTCAGATCTCATTGACATGGGTTCAGAGAAGGGGGTTGGGGCAAGGGCACACTCAATTGAATGGGTTCAGAGAAGGGGGTTGGGGCAGGGGCACACTCAATTGAATGGGTTTAGAGAAGGGGTGGGTCAGGGGCACACTAAACTGAGCTGGGTTCAGATAAAGGGGTGGGGGCAGTGGCACACTCAATTGAATGGGTTCAGAGATGGGTATGGTGGCAGGGGCACACTCAACTGACCTGGGTTCAGAGAAGGGGATGGTGGCAGTGGCAAACTCCACTGACCTGGGTTCAGAGAAGGGGATGGTGGCAGGGGAACACTCAATTGAATGGGTTCAGAGAAGGGGGTGGGGCAGGGGCACACTCAACTGACCTGGGTTTGGAGAAGGTGGGCGTAGGAGCACACTCAACTAAAGGGTTCAGAGAAGGGAATTGAGGCAGGGACACACTCAACTGACCTGGGTTCAGAGAAGGGGGTGGGGGCGGGGGCAGAGGGTCCCCCCTCTCCATGGCAACCTGGGCCCCCTTGGCTGCCCTAATGTTTCGTACAAACTCCTCATGCTTCTGTCGCCAGTGAGATCGTGGGGCAGCAACTTGCTGTAAAATGTAGTGAATATTAGCCTCGGTCTCGGAAAACTGGGTTTAATACATGTGCGTAAAGTGTTGTCCCAGATTAGCCTATGCAATCCAAACAGGCTTATCTGGGAGGACACTTTTCGCTTATATGGTATTTATAGTTCAAATAGAAAATCCAGTCTAGGCGGAAAGTGTTAACCCTGATTAGCCTGTTTGAACTGCACAAGCTAATCTGGTATGACACGGTACATACATGCATTTAGCCAAGTTGTCCCAGGACAAGGCTCAGATTATTGACATCGTGTTTAACTATTTATATTTTTTAATCTGACTGTTCGAAAAAAAAAGAGCAGAAAGCATTTCAATTATATCCAATTTTATTCAGTGATGAAAAAACAAAACATTTTTGCCAAAAATTTAGCATTCAGAGAAAGCAAACCTTTTTTCATGCTTTTATAATGTGAATGATCCATTTTAATTAACTGGTTTTCCCATTAAACAAAAGAAAAACATATTATACAACATGTATAAGAACATCATGTAAATACAAAAAATTCAGAAATGATTTCTATAAATGTAACAATCAAAATATAACGTAATTAAAAATGTAGGCACATGAAGATATCTTAGTAAATAATTAATGCAGTACATGAGATCCAATCAATCCTGTTTAAAAATCACCAACTTGAACTAGAATAATAATGTTCATGCTTGTAACTGCAATACAAGGATTTTAACTTCAAACTAACTGTGAACATGTGCACAACATTAGAAACAGTAGTCTTCAAATATCACAAGAGAAATTGATATTCATCAATCATCATAAGATCCAAAGTCAGAAAATGTCAAATTTTAATAATATTTTAAATCATGGCTTTTGTTCAGATATGACTATATATAAAGCACATATCCTAGGACTGATAAAAAACTGTTCAAATATACAAATAAATAACTTTATAATACATGTAATGATTGGTCAGAAGCTTAAATTATTCCTTCAAACTGCTTTTGGTTAAAATGTATAAACTTAAAAAACACACTGTTGTTGCTGTTTTTTCAAGAGGGCCAGCCCGGGTACAACATAGATATTACCTTCTTTTTTTCGAGCTCAGCCTTTTAGTGTCATATGAAAGCAAACATAATATAAATACATGTACATGTAGAACATACAAGCACATAATATCGTTAACTCTTCTAGTGCTGGAACCGAATTTTAAAGGCCTTTACAAAAAGTTTGGATCTAGATGAGACACCACAAAACGTGGCGTCTCATCAGGATCCAAACTGTTTGCTACTCTAATAGTATTCTTTTAAAAAACCGAAGAAAATGCTTATTTTAGAAATTCAGCAGACAACAAATTTCCCAGCATGCAAAGGGTTAACATCAGCTGCTGCTACTGCACTTTCCTCTGTGCATTGATCTGTTCATATATGGCCATAAAGTCAAAGTGTCCATGTCGTGAAGCCTTGGAATAATGGGAACAAAAACTGTCAACGAACACTCAATTACTTCAGTTATACGAGTGTTCATAAAAAAATACACAATGGTTGATTTAAATCAAATAGTTTTGTTAAATACAATTAAAAAAAGATCATTTTTAAAGCTGAAATAGCCATTTTTGTATTGAAATGGTTCATTTAAGAAAAATTAAACATTGTGATACATATTATTTATAATAATCATGAAAAAAACAGTTGAGAAAATTTTTTAAGATTAAGTTTTAAGATTAAACTCTTTGGTCATATTTAAAACTTAAAGCACAAAATGTACACAGATTTTATATTACATACACTGATGTTTTAGAGCAACAAGATTGAAACTAAAAAGTCTTTATAGAAATGTTGAGACGCAAAAGAATCAGATTTTTAACAAGATTAACCAACAAAATACTGTCTTTCCTTGCATCTACCAGTATTAATGTACATATAATTGTACATGCATGTAAAAAATAATTAACCCAAACACACTTCGATCAATCACTAGTATAAAAGTAGCTGCCACATTATATCATAATGTGTTTTTCAAAGGGACGTATTCACAGCATTGGGATGCAATAAAATCTATAATAAAATGGAATAGTAGAATATAACAAAAGTATTGTCTTCCTTAATTGTATTGGTTCTAAATACGATTATATATGTTGAAATGTATAAAGAATGAAAATATGTAGCCCATGGTCTGTCTACCAGGCAGTAAATCTATCATGAAACATAACAAAATTTGTAGTAATCAAATGTTAAACTTTATACACACATTTATACACAAGTGAATTTGTATGAAAAGATTATCATGCTGAATGACGTGGTGTATAATTGATCATATGAATTCCAGCAGGAATATACAACAACACTATCCATATGCTACTTCAATCATGATTTCAAAAAGATCTGCAACAATTTTTTTCTGACAGATAGAAAACAATGAAAATTAATGTGTTTTTTAAACAGAAGATAACATAATAGTTATTCCGAATAAAATATAAGAATTTTGGCTTTACCAAAATGTTAACTTTAAATCCAAAACTGCATGGTAACACTAATAAGATATCTATACATGCACTTTTATGAGTTGTACAACTTATGTTTTACACATACATAAAAAAGAAATTTCTGTGGAGTTTAAAACATACTGTAGTACCATTATTGTAAAAGGGCTGATTAAAAACTGTTGTAACTCAGTATTTGTAACCTTTACAGAAAAAAAACGCAAAAATTGTGAATGCTTTTTTTCTGCTTTAAAATATATTTTTTAAAACCATATGTGAACATAAAATACATAATCTTTTAAAAGCAAATCAACCTCAAAACCATAAATTTAAATAAAATATGTCTAACTGCAGACAATTTCCTCTGAATCTTTTCAAAGATAGACTCCATTAAAGAAAAAGAGAATAACTAAAATTGTAGCTTTTCTTATATTCTTGTGTTAGACCATTACCAACGAATGGGACACTGCATTTTCTTGTAACTTGAGCCTCGTTCTAGCAAAAATGGGCACAAAACATGTGTGCAAAGTGTCATCTCAGATTAGCGTTTGATACTTTTCACACATGCATTAACCCATTTATGCCTAGCGTCTAGAAAAAGGCCTTGGCAAACAGCGTAGACCCAGATGAGACGCCACATGATGCCGCGTCTCATCAGGGTCTGCGCTGTTTGCTTACAGGAATTTCTGTTAGAAATATTTTAAATATAGAAATAAATATACTAGACATCCCTACTTTTGGAAAGATACTGATCCAATTTAGATGGATGGGAGAGTCCACCAGGCATGAATGGGTTAAACCAAGTTTGTCCAGAATGAGACTCAATAGGTCAACCCTTAACTGTACATAGACCATTCAAACATTCCTACCTTTTTCTGTGCTTGCTTAATCTGCTTCAGACTCAGGTCTTCTGTGACTCTCTGTTTGGCTGGATCAAACGGCTTTCTTTTCGCTTGAACCTTCAGACAGTTTTTCTCGTGCTTTACCTAGAAAGAGCGGCCGACAATATGTAAAATCAATTTACTCTGAGTCAGTGAGATGAAAGAATGTTAAAGTCTTATTTTGTAATGTTATAACACTGCATTTTTGTTTCTTTTTTATTTTGAGATACAAAGCTAAATAGGACTTTTAGCATCGTGAAATTTAGTTAAGTTGCCAGGATCCAGCAATTGTTTCACCTTTTGTGGATGCAGCCCCCTGACTTCATTTTTGGGAAGCTTTTCTTAGTTAGGAGAATGGAAGATGCGGAGTGTAAGATCATTTTTAGGGGAAAACAGCATACTGTATAAGAACTATTCTGCTGCCTTGAAGGGTAACACATAAAGAAGAAGAAAGCCTTGACTAAAAGTGGAATAAAATAAGAAACACTGACCAGTGATTCTGGTACAAATTTGCGTCCGCAGTGCTTGCATGGCGATACATTCAGCTTCACTTTGCTGCCTGAAAAGAGGAAAAGCATTGTGTCAAATATGAGTCCAAAAAGAGAGAATTTTTTCTTGTGAGAGTTCAAAATATAGATTGCTTTAATCATGGAAATGGTTTATAAGACAGTAAATTCAATAGTATCCCATATTTTCATAGCATCAGCCCTGGTCATTGTATTGTTACTAAACGAGTCCACTAGAAAAACCCTCAGAAGTGCAGGACAGTTCATGAGATAATTTTTATAAGTTTCAAATTAATTTTATTGTTAATTAATGCCAACTCCAACTATTATTTTTATGATTTCCAGTTTTCATTGGAAAAAGGTTATGTTTACTACATGGTGATGCTATAATTTTTAAATTATGTAATAATACTCAAGTTTGTTTGTTTATGGTTTATTTGTAGGTTTATCAAATGTTTTATAACTTGTTTGTTTGAAAAAAAAGATTATTTTTTTAGAACAACATGAGCAGGGTCTTGTTTTCCTTTTAAGAAACTATTTAAAGATCAGGCACATGTGCATTATAACAAACCTTTAAAAACAATCAGAAGGGATGAATTTATGAGAAACTTTGTATAAGATAGAGATAACTACAGGGACCTTAGTCTAACCAGTATTTTATAAAAACATTGCGGTTTTAAATGCTGTTTTTTTATGTTCAAGATTACAAATATAATATAGATTAACATATTAAACATGTGTGTTGATAAATCTTTTCATGAGTATTTTGGATCTTAAAGATTATTGTTCTATGTAATGAATACTTGAATAATAGATCACAAACATAATTTTTGATATTTTAAGCTTGATTTGCTGGTGACAGTTCATGCATGTTCAAGTACATGTATTGACCATAGCTACCAATGTAAACAACCATCTATTTGGAAGATGTCTGCGCATTTTTAAAGCTAAAATCGTGCTAAAATCGTGCTTTACAAGAATACTGAACAATCATATAAAACAATGTCTCAAGATTGGGCTTAACGTCTGGGTAAAGACAAAATTATAAACACAACTATAGAAACTTTACTTAAGGAATCAAAATGTTTTACCGTCCATTGTTTTTGAAGACTGGTTTCCAGTTTGTGGAACATAGACGCTTGTCTGTGCTACTTAACTTCATAAGCGTCTGAAAAAAAGTGCAAAATACGGAGTCTATTGCAAAACCGATGATCTACAATCTATATCGGTGCGTTGACCAGTCAAACTTGACAATTACTCAACGGGTAGTGGCGCTTAATACAAAAGTATAGAGATGGATAGAACTATAGATTATATCAAAATACAAGAGGATATACAAATTAAGTACAATAAAATAGTATATAATCAGAGTATTTAAGGTTAGAAGAGATAATACAGATAAAGTACACAATACTACATATTTAAATTAGGAATAATAAGAATAGATACATAGTAAAATGAAGGAAAAAAGAGATAATCCCAGCTGGTAATACAATCAGCTGGGAGTGAAACCCATTGTTAGAAATGCAGCGTCACTTGCTCCATCTTGAAGGATACCAAAGAAGGGGCCTCAGCTATTGTAGCTGATAGTCTGTTCCACACTTTGGAAGAAACTGAACTTAAAGACATCTGATGATGTTTTGTAGTGGTGGTATGCCAAGCTGTGCATGTTCCGACGTGTTCGCGCTGGTGTTCTGATAGGTAGGCATCACTTGATATGTCAACAAGTTCATGTATGATCTTGTACAGAATGACCAGCTGGAGTTTTGTGCATCTGTCCTCAAGAGACTCCCATTGAAGTAGATGCAACATATCGGTAACACTGCTGGTATTGCGGTAACGGTTGGAGGTAAAACGTGCTGCTCTTCTTTGGAATATTTCAATTTTCTTTACTTGTTCTTTTGTATGAGGGTTCCAGATTAATGGGCAGTATTCTAAGTGGGGTAGGACTAGTGTCTTATAGGCATTGACTTTTGTGGCTTGAACACTGGGTCGAAGTTTTCTACGTAGAAAGCCCAGCATGTTGTTAGCTTTCTTGGTGGTTCGGTCAATATGGGTGTTCATAGACAGCGTACGTTGAGTGAATGTCCACACCAAGGTATTTTGTTGATTTGTCCACAGTTAGGGTTGTTCCTTTCAATAGGTATGTGTGTTCCTTAAACCTTGGAATTTGATTATCTCCCAGGACTCTTTCTGTGACTTCTACAGTGCTATGTATTACGCCATTAAACACTCGAGAAACTGTCCTTTATCACAACCTATAAAGCTCCATAGAAGAAGACACCTTAACCTGCTACTTTTCATGTGCGGTGACGTGGCACTTAATCCTGGTCCGATACGTTTTCCCTGTGGTCAGTGCTATAAACCTGTAGCCAAAAACCATAGGGCTATCTTTTGTGAAGCCTGTCTACAGTGGGTACACATTAAATGTGAAGGCATCTCACCCGATGATTACATCAAGATGGGTAAAAATGACACCCCTTGGACTTGCAACGCCTGTACTCGCTTCCATTTCGCAGACTCCTTCTTTGATCTATCTGCAAACTCAGATCCTTCCTCTTCACAAGAAACATCAGTGACAAATGACAATATATTTGACTCTCTATAAGTATTACGACAAAAACATCCTACTGACTTCATCTGTGCAAGCTTAAATATAAATAGTCTAAGACACAAATTTATTTACATCAAAGAATTACTTACAGATAACATTGTTGACCTTCTGTTTATTTTAGAAACAAAAATAGATGACTCTTTTCCTGATGCAGAATTTGAAGTTGATAGTTACCACATATGGCGAGCTGATAGAAACCAACATGGAGGAGGTATAGCCGCATATATACGGTCTGACATTGCATGTGACAGAAAGACAAATCTAAAATTTAATAACATCGAATCGATTTCTATAGAGGTTACACTTGGTAAATTCAAATGGATAGTTTTTGGCTGCTACAAACCACCAGTATTAGACAATGAAACCTTTCAAAAAGATTGTACTTTGATCTTAGATAAATGCATGAAAAAATATGACCATTTGTTACTGATTGGAGATTTAAATTTTGATATAATGAGTAACAGTAAAAGTCAACCATTACTTGATGTATGCGATATCTTTAGCCTAGAAAATGTAATTACAGATCATACTTGTTTTACGAAAAATTCAGATCCAAGTCTGGTAGATGTCATTCTAACAAATAAACCAGAACTTTTAGGAAAAACTTGTAACTTTAATTGTGGCTTAAGTGATGTTCACAATCTTATTGGTGTGCAGCTAAAACATAGCATACCCACCAAAAGACGAGAATATCGAAATTACAGAAGTTTTAAAAATTTTGATATCATTTCTTTTCAAACTGAGTTAGAAACACAATTTTCACGTGTCGACTTTAACGAACCAGATGTAAATAAACTTTATAATACTTTTGAGGAACACTTTTTAAATGTAGCTGATAAACATGCACCAATTAAAATGAAAAAAGTCCAAAAGAAACCAGTGCCATATATGAATAAACAATTAAAAAGTGCAATTTATAAAAAAAGAATGCTCCATAACAAATATTTAAATAACAAGAATACAAAAAATTGGGAAAACTACAGACAACAAAGAAATCTTGTAACCAAAATACAACGTAAATCTTTAAATAATTACTTCATTGAAAGATGTACAGGGGGATGCAAATCTCAGGATTTCTGGAAAACTGTCAAACCTTTTTTTAACCAACAAAGGCAGTAATATCAATAAAGACACTATTCTAAACGAAAATGACAAGCTTATTACAAATCAAGAACAAGTAGGGGAAATATTTAATAACTTTTTTGTAAACGTGGCACAAAACATAGGAAATGAATCCATAACAGTTGATGAAAATCACCCTAGCATATCTATGATATCCTTAAATATCAAACCTAATCAATGTTTTACCTTCAACCCTGTCAGTGAAGATTTTGTAGGAAAGCAAATTGGAAAACTAAACACTAAAAAGGCAGTAGGCATTGATGGTATATCAAGTAAATTGCTGAAGGCAGCTCAACCTGTTCTGACAGGTCCTTTAACCGTTATTATAAACTCTAGTATTAGTTATTCAACATTCCCTGATAAACATAAAATAGCTCAAGTAAAACCATTACATAAAAAAATAGTGATTTAGATAAAACAAATTACAGACCAGTAAGTATTTTACCCACACTGTCCAAAATCTTCGAACGATCAATAAATGAACAATTAACAACATATTTTAACAATCATTTTAACCCTTTTTTATCTGCTTTTAAGAAAGGCTATGGTTGCCAAACTGCACTTTTAAAAATAATAGAAGATTGGAAAAAATCCTTGGATGAAAATAAATTTGTTGCTGCAATTTTAATGGACCTATCTAAAGCGTTTGATTGTCTCCCTCACGACTTGATACTGCTAAAACTTAAAGCATATGGTATGTCCGAACACTCAACCGATTTGCTAAAAAGTTACCTCTCACATAGAAAACAGTGTGTCCGTATGGGAAATTTAAATAGTCAGTTTTTACACCTATACAAAGGAGTTCCTCAAGGGTCTATCCTTGGGCCGGTTTTATTTAACATTTTTATAAACATTTTTTATTTCATTTCAAATAGCAGCTTGTATAACTATGCTGACGACAACACCCTTTCATACTCAGGACAGAATTTAACAGACGTTGTTAGTACTCTTGAAGAAGATAGCAAAACATTAATAGCTTGGTTTTCAAACAATAAAATGCAAGCCAACCCAGATAAATTTCAAGGCATTGCCATTGGAAAAAAATCTAGAGAACATATTACATCCTTCAATCTTGAAAATAATCATACTATTAAATGTGATGAAGAAGTAAAATTATTAGGTGTCACAATTGATTTTCAACTTAAATTTAATAGCCATATATCTAACATATGTAAAAAAGCCTCAAGGCAATTAAATGTTTTGAAAAGAATTGGAAAACACCTTTGTAAATTAGGTAAACTTACCATCTATCATTCTTTTATCCTATCTAGTTTTAACTATTGTCCTGTAGTATGGCATTACTGTGGGGAAGTAAATACAAAGAAAATGGAAAAAAATTCAAGAGAGAGCACTAAGATTTATTTATGACGATTATGTTTCAACTTATGACGATTTATTGAATAAGTCAAAATTACCTTCATTAAAAATTAGGAGACTAAGATCAATTATTTTGGAAACATTTAAAATAGTCAATAATCAAACTCCAATTTATCTTAATGACCTTGTAAATCTTAAATCTAATTCCTATTCTTTTAGATACACCAGAACTGCTGAAATCCCCCAAGTAAGAACATCAAGTTACGGCATCAACTCTTTCCGTTTCGGGGCTGCCAAACTGTGGAACACTCTCCCCCAACATTTCAGGGACCAATTACATTTCAACCAGTTCTCCAGTTTGGTTAGCTCATGGGACGGTGAGAGCTGCCGCTGCTCCTATTGCATGTATCAAACATAGATGCTAAATTTTGCTTTTTTGCTGTTGCTTGCATGCTCTTATGTTTTCATGCATACTGTGATATATGCTTCTTTTTATTTGGCTTTTTGTTGCTAGCTCGTTTAAGGTGCTACATTTTTTTAGATTTTGTTGCTTGCTTGCTTTTGTGTTGCATGCACACTGTGATATACGCTTTTCTTTTTACTCATGCAACGAATTTTAATATAAATATGTAAGTTAAATCATTATAAGTAAAATATACTTTCATTAAATATGTAAGTGCTTAAATTTTGGCTTTTTGTTGCTTGCTTGTTTAAGTTGCTAAAATTTTGGCTGCTTGTTGCTTGCATGTTTCTTATGTTTCATGCACACTGTGATATATGCTTTTTATATATAAGCTTAATCATTATTAAGTAAATATACTGTCATCATAACTATTGTAAATCCTTTAAGTAAATAATTATGTTTTAATTATTTACTTACATTTTTATGTGTTTATATCTTTTATATAGCTGCTAAGTTTTTATATAGTTGTTAAGTTATTTTATAGTTCCTTAGTTATTATCATGTGCTTTGTTAGTAAACTAAATATGCCTTTGATATTATAACAAGAAATATGAAAATTTATTTATTGATTTATGCCTTGTACATAACCATATTACTATTTGTATGTGTCGGTCAATAGCTATACATAGCTAATGTTATACTGTTATTTATTGTTAACCGACTTGAAATAAAAGTTTGTATCTTGTTTTGTATCCTTGTGTTCTATCGGACCTCGCTTCCGGGTGACTCTAAGTACACTGCATTTCTGTGGGTGGAACTCCGTACCCCATGTTTGTTCCCATTCAGATAGGGTTTGTAGGTCGTTCTGCAAGATGTCACAGTCCTCTTTGGCGATAGACAATTCAGTCATCAGCGAACAGCCTTGAAGATGACTTAATTCAGTCCGTCTGGTAGGTCGATCGTTGATGAAGATGAGAAATAGCAGCGGCCCAAGGACAGTACACTGTGGCACGCCGCTGACGACCGGAACCTGATCAGAGGTGGCACCCTCCACAATGACCTGCTGCGAACGGTTGTACAGGAATGATGAAATCCATCTGTGGTTGCTTCCTCGGATGCCATAGTGGCCCAATGTTTTGAGAAGGCGCTGCGCGGTTTGGGACCCGGTCGAATGCTTTGCTGAAGTCGAGCAAGGCCATATCGGTCTGGATGCCTTCTTCAAGTGAGCACGCAAGCCTATGACTAAGCGTTAGTAGCTGGGTCTCACAGCTTCAACGTGCTCTGAAGCCATGTTGGAAGTTGAAGAGGATGTTAATTATGCTAGGTGCGTTAAAGTGGTGCTGACAATGACGTGTTCCAGAAGTTTACAATGACGTGTTCCAGAAGTTTACAGCAGAGACTGGTCAAAGACACGGGTTGGTAGCTGCTGGCCTAATATCTTGAGCACTTCTTAAAGATGGCCGTGACGTTGGCTTGGCGCCAATCTTCTGGGACCTTACATTGCTTCAGTGACTCGTTCAAAACCAACGTCAGGATAGGTGCAAGCTCTGCAGGGCATTCTTTTAGTATCCGAGCTGGTATCTAGTCTGGCCCTGTGGCGTTGTTAGGGTTACTTTTGTCAGGGAGTTTCTTAACTCCTGCGATTGTCACCACAATGTCACTCATGGATGGAAATGATTGTCCTGTTGGTTCTGGTACAAATGGGTCTGCTCTTCTTTAGCGAAGACAGAAGAGTATTTGCGATTTAGGATGTCGGCCTTATCCTTGGCTTCGTTGAAGAGCCGACCATTGTCTTTCAACGGTGTTATTCCTGTTCTCTCTTTTCTTAGTGATTTAATATATATCCAGAATCTGTTTTGTTTACTTGGCTGGCTTACATATCTGAATCTTCAATCTCTATTATGTTATTTATATATGCCCAGTATGATTGTCTTTCCACTTCCTGGGCTTGTCTTTTTGATTCTTTATACTTTCTTAGGTCACTGAGATCATGATTATCTATCAAATACTATTATAAGAATAAACAGATTTCGATTGTGTACTTGAAGTTTATGAACATAAGAAAACACGACAACAAGTAATTGATATCCAACGTGGTTGAAAACATTATAATACATAATAAATAACACATTTAACAAAGGAAACAAAAACTTTATGACTTTCGCATTGTGTCTTTTATTGTCATAATATATATTATATGAAAGATTTGACAAATAAGTATACATTTTGACTGAACTTAATTGGGCCCGATGATTTCCGTTAAACGTTGCGGCATCGGGCAATAAACATACCCTGCGCTGGTGACCGACTAACAAAATCCAAACACACGGAGCAGGGAACCATCTATCAAATTTCATAACAAAATGGCAGCTGTCAGACGAGCCTTGATTTTTGGTTCTGTTATTTTGTATACTTTCCGTGAACTAGCCATCTGATTGACTGCTGGACAATCTCAGTTTTAAGATGGTACTACAATTCTTCATTCTGCGTTAAATTTTGTATGAAAAGTATAAAGTTTAAATGGTTTTTGGTTAGTTTGCAATAATGCAACTCCCTGCCAGTGCAACAGCCTGAACAGGGAAGAAAAACTCTACGACTACATATACTATAACAGTATACAAGAGATAGATACAACTATCCAAAGATCTATTAATAGATCTTTGAACTATCGAATTTCCTGCACAACATCACGGTCTTAACAAAAGCAAAAAATCGCTTCCAAAAGCATTGATTACACCAAATAAACGGTATCCTCTATTCCTTTAACTTCGTGCAGCCCTATAAGATCGTGTACCTTTTTATGACATAAACTTATGAGCAACATTCGAACGCACGTGCCCGAAAACTGTTCACTTTTGTAACGTGAGAATTTCCACAGCCGATAAGACAACAATCATGATTAAAAAAAAACAATAAATATGATATAAATTATCCGTTTGTCTGACCTCGTTCCAAAGAAATAGCCTAAACAATGTTTAAAATCTGCACATTTCCTTCACAAGACGGCTATGTTTGTCAATGTTTTGATCGTAAAATGTTGTAAGAGTAGTTTCCCTTGGAGGCCCGTCTCGAATTTGTATTTTGCTCTCTGTATTTTGCAAAACAATACGATTAAAGTATGCTGTGTATGCGGAAAATTTTACCCACACATGATGACACGAGACCATACGTTTTATCGTGTCCGGCCTATTGCGATAAAGGTTCTCACTGCGTTAATTTGGGATTTTGTCACAAAACAACTGCCGTTAGAAGAGGTGACAGCCTTTTATGCCCCCATTGTGAATAGAATTTTATTTAGCTATTTTCCGTTAGTAAATACATTTTATCTAGACCTCTGAATACAGTTTTCACAATTCATATTTCGTTTTTATGAAGACCAGTTTTGTTTAAACCATTATTTTCAATACAGTTTATTCACGAAATTCATCTAAAACAACACATATTAAATACAAATTAATACATATTCACAAAAACATATATCGGCTATTATAAACACATCCCAGGGCCTCGCTGTGATGTCATCAAAATCGGTGCACGATCTTATAGGGTAATTCTGTGTGACGCAGACTACCATATACATGAATGTTTAAAGGTACGTAACTCCATTATTATTATCTGTCAACCAACATATTTCACTCGTTATTTGTTAAACAAAAGATAAATCATCAAGTATATATCAAGTTTAGTTATTGTCTAATAATTTTTCATGAAAGATATGCTATTGAAATTTAAGGTGCACGAACTTATAGGTTTAGAGGCTAGTCGGTATAGACGAGTTAATTGTTATTGTTTACATTCGTGATTTTCCGTGCATGCGCACTGACTGGTTGGCAAAAAACACTGGTAACAGTAACGTAAAATATGTATAAAGGGCTTTTGTTTAGTGAATAAATTTGATAATAGTGCAAATATATCATATTTGGTACCAAATAAATGTATATTCACAAATAAAATGTCATCTTCATAAAAATACCAAGTAGTTATAATTAAGCAAAAAGAGTAACCGTGTTCGGAAGACTAAATACTGACAATTCCACAAGACAAAACAATAAATTAGCTGTATTCTTCCTGATAATAAGACTTGAATTAATTATATTTTAACACTAATAAAACATATATTAATTTTATTATAATTATATGTGGTGTGGAAAGTGTTAATTTTCATCAGCGATCGATAGTGTAAGAGGCGCATTTGATCAATTATAAAACAAAGTCCTAAAAAGGGGAATACATTGCTTTTTTAAAATATTGTGGTAATTTTATTTAACATTGAATGAATTTTTGTTTCGTTTACATTGAATGACAATATAAATACAATTTAGCATACAAATGGAAAAACCCTGCATAATAATTATGCAAATTGAACTGTCTTTGCATGTATATATTGAAATCCCTTTAATAAAAATAAATTAAGGAGTGATAACAAATGTAACATTTTATGATAAATGCGTATATTTAATTTATTTAATGAAAGTAGTTTTTACCTTATTGTGATTGCTTGTGTTCATGATAGTGTTTCGTAGACTCCAGAAATGAAGAAACTTTACACGTAATAGCAGAGTTTACTTTTGTCGGTACCCGTTAAATACCTGAAATGTGTAGCAGTAAAATTTAACAATATTTAAAATGTATAGTTATTTAACAATGTATTATTATGATTAAACTGGCTAATCGATATAAACACTAGTTCCTGTTAATCCATTTCCCAATAATGTCTCCATTTTTGTTAATGTTAAAAATATTTTCATTGAAGCAACTGATCAGTATTTTTTAGCTTTAAAATTTGACTTAAATGATTGCTCAATGTGCCAAGAGATGACATGGAGGTATCGTAACTTATGTTTACTGACCCGACACTCGTCTGCAACATGTGGTTTATGCAGAGACCCAAGTATAGGTCCCAGGGTTTATGACACCATGTTTTGTTTGTAATTGTCTGGACAGTATCCGATCATAACGAGATAATCGGTTTGTGATAACAAAGGTGCAATTAAACACCGGGATATAAATGCTTCAACGAAGAGTGTTACAATTAGTGTGAACAATTTAATAAAACAATTTCATTGAACAAGAGAATTTATTTAATGTGTAAGGAGGTAAGTTGTTTAGACACATAAAGGTTCAATTCAGTTACACTATGTCGCGTACATTAAATCGACCTATTGGTTGTTTATTTTCATCCTTATTTGTCTCAGTTTAGTAAATTTAATTTATTCTGAAAGAATTTAAATTTCTGAGAATTTATTTAACTAAAATGGTCGCGAAGAAGTGCCAATTAGAGAGATTTTTGTGTAACCACATACCGAGCTCTTAGATTGTGTTCCACTACCGAGTTCGTTGTTAGTAAAAACAAATAATAATAACAATATAATTGGATCCAAAGATGCATTTCCTTGCATGCTAATGTTTTATTCAGACATAATTATAAAAATTATATTTGATATTGTGCATGATTATCATTTAAAACGCTGATTTTGTAAACCTTCTCTATATGCCCTTATAATATGAATTGCACCTCATTTTGCCATCCAGTGGGCGTAGTCTAAACTTTGCAGGTGCGTGTGACATCACTCGTTAACTCGTCTATACCAACAGCCAAGACATTAATCTTTCAGAAAATAATAAACTATTGCAATAAAAAGTATTGAACAAAGCTCTGAAAGTGTTTCTCATTTGTGTTTATGCATAAATTACTGGTCTAACCCCATTAACACATCAATAGTTTGAATAGGGTACGAGTTAACTTGGATACGAGTTGACTTCCATGCGAGTTTACCAAACAACGTGTACCGTGCGACTTGACTTAGGTACAAGTTGACTGTAAACCACGATCATTCATTAAATTAAAACAAAACCTTTTATTCAAAAAAGCTAAAAAAATCTGTACTTGGACAAAGGTGCATGCCGTAACTGAAATCTGATAATTCTAGTTGTTATTTCCATATTCCTGTGAAATAAACCTCTTTTGAAGGTGCATATTTATTACTGGCTAGTTTCTTTTCATAGTTTAATATTGCATAATTACAATTAAATGTGATTGTTTGCTCGAAATTCGTATAAAACTGCTTCAATGCTACGATAAGAATTGTTTACTTTCATTTTGGATGATACACTACATGTATTTCAAACATGCAATTTGATCGGGTAATTCTCCACTGCAGTAAACAGCTAGTTGCCAATCACTCGCGTTCCATGTTACATTACTTAACATATTGCATACACATGCTTGAAAATTGTAGATAATGTAAACAATTTAATATTTACGGCGTTTTTACACTTATGCAGTATTATTAAATTATGGATCAAAATGTGTCCATTTGGTTGTGCACACCTGTGTCCGCGTTCGCAAATTTTTACATTTTTTCGTGAAACTTCTGTTTCAAACAAAACTATTAACGAATTTACTGCCATAAATATAGTTTTATTTGGAAAGATAAATGTCTTGGCTGTTGTTATACAGTTTATTTGGTGCAATTATTGCTTTTGGAAGCGAACATTTTGCTTTTGTTCAGACCATGGTGTTGTGCAGGAAATTTGACAATTGTATCCCTTGTATATATTTGTAGTATGTAGAGTATTTTTCTTAAATGTCCCTGTGGCTAGTGCAAATGACCAGCAAATAACAACCATGAACCATCATATTTCAAAAGCACTGCAAATAATCAAAAAATTGCTAATGTGCTGTTATTATTACTCCACTTCGACACTATCATTATTGTTATTATCAGTACTGATATAGGGATTGACTGTTCAGAATGCACATGGTAGGTTCTTGTTGAGTCGTGGGTTCATTTTGGCTCGTGGTTATAGAGCTTGCATGAAATCACGTGATATAACGTTCCTAAATGATGCAGTAGTTACGGAAAAAAGTTTAGACCAGGTCACCATCCTTTTGCTGTTTAAAAAAGCGAGAAAAAAAGGTCAATATTGTAATTCGTCAGAACTCTTCATCAAATATTTCCTATTTTTTGGATTGTTCTAACAGTTTTCCTAAGTAACACACTATTTTTCATTTATGAGTATTTTTCATACTACATCGTCTGTTGACATTTTTTCACAAGAAATTAACCTCCTCTTCAATGTCAGTATAAAGGCTATTTACAATATGCAAATCTTGAAAATGTTATTGCCAGTCAGAAAACACGGCTCAACAAGAAACTGTTTTCAAGATGGTGAAAAGAAACTATCAACCTAATTGATTATTTATTTTTTTAATTACAGACAATAAACATTTGAAAAAAACAACAAATATAAAGACCAAAGGTTAATAATTATGTTTATAATGATTCATAGTCATACCGGTATTTCAAAAATATTGGTGATGTAACAACGTTATGAAAATTACCCACGATCTAACAAGCATACATGTATAGCGTACTTTGCTTGATCAGGACTTATTTCATCTCGGAACAGGGCTCTATGTACTTGCCCTGACCTAAAATTAACTTGCCAGTGCATGTTATAGCCTATCAGGGTTTTTTATTAACCAGGTTTTCCGAAGGAAAAAACTGGTTATTAGATTGGCGAATGCGGGCGGGCTGGCTGGCGGGCTGGCGGGCTGGCGGAATAAGCTTGTCCGGGCCATAACTATGTCGTTCATTGTCAGATTTTAAAATCATTTGGCACATTTGTTCACCATCATTGGACGGTGTGTCGCGCAAAATAATTACGTCGATATCTCCAAGGTCAAGGTCACACTTTGAGTTCAAAGGTCAAAAATGGCCATAAATGAGCTTGTCCGAGCCATAACTATGTCGTTCATCGTCAGATTTTAAAATCATTTGGCACATTTGTTCACCATCATTGGACGGTGTGTCGCGCGAAATAATTACGTCGATATCTCCAAGGTCAAGGTCACACTTTGAGTTCAAAGGTCAAAAATGGCCATAAATGAGCTTGTCCTGGCCATAACTATGTCATTCATTGTGAGATTTTAAAATCATTTGGCACATTCGTTCACCATCATGGGACGGTGTGTCCCACGAAAGAATCACGTCAATATCTCCAATGTCAAGGTCGCCACGACTAAAAATAGATTTAAAAAAAAAAAAAAACTTACAAAGGGGGTTAATTTTTTTTGGTCATTTCAAAAGTTCAGTTTGAGTGTTCTCCCTTTATCAGATTTTTTTTTCACAATGAAAACCTGGTTTTGTGACAATTTTGTCCCTTGTTATTTGATTTTTGGGGAAAGGGCCTGGCCTTTTTTGAGGGGAAAAAAAATGCGCGAAATGCTGGATTTTGGGGAAAAAAATGGGCCTAAACGCAGGATTTTGGGGAAAATAAGTAAAGTCTTAAATAATAAATTTAACATATTTTACTTGTTTTTAAAACAAATTTAAGGCAACAGATAATTTAATTATGCAATATGTTCTATTTTCTACACTGGATCAGGTTAACTTATGTATTTAAAGTGTAAAAAAATATTACAAAAAAAAAAAACAAATTAGGGGGGGGGGAAGAAATAAAATCTGGGGAAAATTTACTTGCTGAGGGGAAAAAAATCTGAGGAGAAAGGGCATTTCACAAAGAAGGAAAAAAAACCTGCCTTTTCATTATTATTGGAATCTTCGTTGAGCAGTGGCCAACTTGACCTCTCAATAGATTTTATGTCTTTTTTCTGATGCATAAATCCTAGGCACCAGTTTCATATGAGCGTCTTGTAATTAGCATCCCCTGCAAAATCCAATAATCCATTCACAGATAGTAATTTTCTGACGGTCATTTTTTTTAGGTCACTAGGTCAAAGGTCAAGGTCACGGTGACCCAAAATAGTAAAATGGTTTCCGGATGATAACTTAAGAACACCTATGCCTAGGATCATGAAACTTCATACATGTAGGTACATTGATCATGACTCGCAGATGACCCCTATTGATTTTCAGGTCACTAGGTCAAAGGTCAAGGTAACGGTGACCCGAAATAGTAAAATGGTTTCTGGATGATTACTCAAGAAAGCTTATGCCTAGGATCATGAAACTTCATAGGTACATTGATCATGACTTCCAGATGACCCCTATTGATTTTCAGGTCAATGGTCAAGGTCACGGTGACTCAACTTAGAAAAATGGTTTCCGGATGATAACTCAAGAACGCTTACGCCTAGGATCATGAAACTTCATAGGTACATTGATCATGACTCGCAGATGACCCCTATTGACTTTCAGGTCACTAGGACAAAGGTCAAGGTCACGGTGACTTGACACAGTAAAATGGTTTCCGGATGATAACTCAAGAAAGCTTACGCCTAGGATCATGAAACTTCATAGGTACATTGATCATAACTCGCAGATGACCCCTATTGATTTTCAGGTCACTAGGTCAAAGGTCAAGGTCACAGTGCCAAAAAACGTATTCACACAATGGCTGCCACTACAACTGACAGCCCATATGGGGGGCATGCATGGTTTACAAACAGCCCTTGTTATTTATATATCAGATTAACGAGAATACAATTTTCTTTATTATAATTTTTATTTTGTCAAAATATATCAAGGATTAGTGCTATAAATCGTTGTCTTATTATTGAACAATGCAGATTATCGCTATTTTCACACGTCTTCATTATGGCGGACACAGTCTGGTGTCGGTGGGTATTTTCAAAGACCTATAAAATACAATTTTTATAGGTCTTTGGTATTTTTCACAGGTTTTGTATTAACGTATATCCTAAAGAATATTTATGAAATTAAATAAACCAATCAGATGATAAAATCACCTTCATGATGATGCAACAGTGGAATATCATGGGTACACTGTAGCTTGAGATTAATGTCATTATTATCATGGGGACAATAAGATTAAAAATATACCATACCTGGTCACAGTGGTGCTAATGTTACTGTGATTTCTCAAAGACTGGATTCATTATTGACCACTGCAGGAAAGCAAGACTGTTCCAAGCCTGCTGGAAGTGGGTGGGGAAGCTGAACCCCCAGATATTGAGAGACTGGACAATGATGATGTTGAGTATGAAGACGTGGAGGAACAATTGGAAAAGTTTAGGTGAATGTCTGGTTGTTGAGTTTTCATCTATAAATTGCTCTGACATTTGAGTTTTAACCCTTTGAGCGCTGGAACCGCATTTTGAAGGCCTTTGCAAACAGTTTGGATCCAGATGAGACACCACAGAAAGTGGCGTCTCATTAGGATCCAAACTGTTTGCTATTCTGATAGTATTCTTTGAAAAAAAATCGAAGAAAATGCTAATTTTAGAAATTTAGCAGACGACATTTTAGCAGAAGACAAATTTCCTAGCATGCAAAGGGTTAAAAAGGAACCAAGATGTGTAATTAGTAACTAGAAATGTATTTGATTAGATCAACTGCATCAAAAGCCTCACACTTATTGAAATACAAGAGTCTCCATCTCCTGGGTGAAACCAGTACTCTGGGTGTCTTTAGGGGAGATCTCAAGAATATCCCAATGTTAACCCTTTGCATGCTGGGAAATTTGTCGTCTGCTAAAATGTCGTCTGCTGAATTTGTAAAATAAGCATTTTCTTCATTTTTTTCAAAGAATACTATCAGAATAGCAAACAGTTTGGATCCAGATGAGACGCCACGTTCTGTGGCGTCTCATCTGGATCCAAACTGTTTGCAAAGGCCTTTAAAATTCGGTTCCCGCACTGAACGGGTTAAGATTGCACCCATGACCTCTGGGTTGTTAGACGGACACTGTATCCACTCTTCTATGTCCACCTCAGTACATTCAATAATAAGTAAGTCATGGAGTATTGCTTAACACATTAACTCTTACAGTGCTGGAACTGAATTTTGAAGGCCTTTGCAAACAGTTTGGATCCAGATGAGACACCATCGAACGTGGCGTCTAATCAGGATCCAAACTGTTTGCTATTCTGATAGTATTCTTTGAAAATAATTTAAGAAAATGCTAATTTTAGAAATTCAGCCGACAACATTTTAGGAAACGACAAATTTCCCAGCATGCAAAGGGTTAACCAGTTTATCTAAATTATGTTGACATATTTGGAGTATTTAAATTTGAATGAATAAAAAAACGGAATGTAAAGCATATTGGGGATGGTATTGTTTTCAGAAACCAAATTTCCATATAGCACACATGCTGCAAAGCGAGGTAATATACCTCATGTTGAAATCAACTCTTCTTGTAAATGTCACTCAATTTAATTGCAGGAGACAATGGAAAGAAGAGCTCACAGGCCATCAATCAGGCCAGACTGTCAGTGAGAAGGTAGCAGACGATGATGAGAAGGAGGTATGAATTGTGATATGGCTTAACTTTATAAGGGACCACTAGATCACTCTTCCATCTTACCCAATTTCGGAAAGATCCAATGTAGGCACAGATATTTGTTAGTTTTACTGTCTGCTTAAACTTCCTGTTCTTCATAAAAGTGCCTAAAATACGACACTGTTGAATGAGGATATCATTCATTCAAAGTGAAGAACCTCTACAAATTTTATGTCTTAGCCAAGGGGAGGTCTATTACAATAATTTGAAGAATTGTATCTGAGTAAATATTTGTATTGGGAAATTACTGAAAAGGAGCTATAATTAGAAAAAAATAATTGTAGTAGCCAATGTAATTGGTTTCGCCATAAATTCCTCAGAAAAATGTTAAAGGATGTACGGTATGCTTTACTGTAAATTACAGTTACTTTAGAAAGGTTATATAATTAATGTGGCAGCTGGCAATATAGTCTACCAGTAATGCTTGTGTTTGTATTTTATACAATATTATACAAAATATTCTAAATATATGATAACAGTCCCTATATATTTTTTATAGTAACTTCCTCTAATTTTGTAGTAAGCTCTTAAAATAAGCAACATATCTTTAAAAAAGAATGCTATTTTAAAGGCCTAATTAGTGAACCTGTTTAGGTAGTTTGTGGTATTTAGATTTGTGTGCTTTTATCTGAATTGTTAATATTTTTTATGTAACTTCTCGTGTTTGGCTTAAATTGATTTCTTTGAAGATATTAAACACATTTTTAAAAGGCTGCAGCATTATTCCTGATGGGGTCAAAGCTGGAGCAAGAGGGTGCTTTATATGAAGGTATGGTAGCACACATACGATACCCGTTCATGACATAAAATAGTATGACCAACATAAAAACATGTTAACAACCTGTAAATTTGAAGCATAATGATGTAAAAATATACATACATTTATGTTTGACATTGGGCCTTAATAATGATTAGAACAGGGAATATTATACCATAAATCTATATGGGTCAGAATTTGTGTCATCACATATGTTTGGAAATGTTCATTTATCCAACAGTACAATTAACCTGATGCCTCGGGCCTGGGATATCCTATCCAGAATCAAACATTTTAAAGCATGGGCATACAGTTTTGTCCCAGATAAGCCTGTACAGTCAACACTGTGTAATCAGGGACAACACTTTCCGCTTTTATGGAATTTTTCATTCGAAGGATGACTATTGTTAGCAAAAATCCTGTTAAGGCGGAGAGTGATGTCCCTGATAAGCCTAATCTTGGACAACACTCTACGCATATGCATAAGCCCTTTACCACTTGGATACGTATTTTGACGCATTTGTAGTCCCATTAAAAGTTAAATTATTAAAAACCTTTCTTACTAAATTCAAGTTTAAAGGCTTCATTTCCAACTATTAGATACTGATGAGCAGCAAACAGCATAAAACCTGAACAAACTGTGAGTTACTCGCAGGCTGTTCTGGTTTTATGCTGTTTGCACATAGCCATTTTCACTTTGCCACTGAGTGGGAAAGGGTTAAGCCCAGTTTTCCCAGGTTGACACTCATGTAAAACATCTTGTTTTTTCAGCGGTGAGTTTCTACCGGCGGGCCATGCAGCTGGTACCTGACATAGAGATGAGGGTGAACTTTCCAATGAAAAGTCCTCGTGAGCGACAGGAGAGTGAAAGCTCTGTCGACAGGTGTGTGCTGCAGTTGCTTTTGATTATGATGTAATTTTAATGTTTGTAATTCAACTATGAGCAGTTCAACTTTATTCAAAATCGAACATTATGCAGTTGATGAAATGTCTTATTGTCTGGTATGATCAGTATATATGATTGTTAGTTGTAATTATCTTAAACTTCAGGGGGTTTAATTAAGACCCTGGAGGTGGATAAATAATCCTGCCATTTTTATTAACATATTTAAAATACCTGGCTTCTTTGTGAAGCTTTACTGAATATTTAATTAACCCCGATCATTTTGGAAGTGTCGGCAATTTTTAAAACTTAATGAAACCCCTGAAACTATGTCAAAGTGGCTTTCATATCAGTTTGTAAACATCTACCGTTAAAATGCTGTAAACGTTTAGTAATGAAATGCCTCTTTTATTTGTAATTAATTTATTAAAGAGCGGCACACATAATGTTGACATCTTGTGCAAAGAATTGCCAAAACTGGGGCTTAAAGCATATGTGTTAAATGTCGTCCCAGTTTGGCATGTGCAGTCTGCATAGGCTAATCAAGAACTACACTTTCTGTCTAAACTGGGTATTTACTTAGAAATAAATACTATAAAAGTGGAAAGGGTTGTCTCTGATAAGCTTTAGCAGACAGCACAGGCTTATATGGGACAACACTTTATGCAACACTTTTAATCCGCTACTGTGCTACCGTTTGCGCTCTGTGCGGCAGTCAGTCTGTCTGTCACACTTTTCTGGATCCTGCGATAACTTTAAAAGTTCTTCATATTTTTAAACTTAAAACATGGACAGATGGCAATATGCACATGGAGATTATGCACGTCATTTCATTTTGTTCCTAGGTCAAGAATTCCGGTTGCTATGGCAAAAAAAAAAAAAAAAAAAAAAATCTGAAAATAGTGGAGTTTCACTGGTAGGGGGCATCATTTCTTGGCAATAGTCTTGTTAAATCCGTTTTCTGATAGCGAGGCTCCTATGGCCAACTGTCAATCAGATTCCTATCTAAATATCGATCAACTAATCCGCGATAAACGGTGCGCGCTGGTTGCTATTGACCTGTCCGGCATTTTCTAGACAATCCGAATACCTAGTTCTCATCTATTCAACAAGTTTCATTTGTTTTGTTCGAAAAAATAGGAAATGAAATATAAAGAAAAGGTGTAAATAAGGTATATGTAACAGTCGGTATCCAGATAGATAAATTTGAGGAATTTAATGCATACAATTTCCAAAAGCAGAAATGTGGTCTTGATAAGTGAGAGTAGAAGGTTTGATGTGTAGAATTACCAAAATCACCCTTATAGAAAATTTATTTATTTCAGAAACTGAAAATGTTATATAAGCAATATTAAGTATGAATTATATCACGTACATATTTAAACTAATAGGGAATATTGGTATTTGCAAAACTTAACAAAATCAACGATAAAAATCGCTTTTCATGTCAGAAACAAGTGAAAACTATTTTATGTTACTATTTTTTGATAAAAAACGTACAGATGCAACAGTTTTATTGTTCTGAACTTTATATTTATATATTATAAATATTGATTAACGCCAATAAGCAATGTTTAATATTATTATTATCACTTTTATAGGTAATAACATGGGGGATTTCGGTTCCCACTCAGTGTAAAAAAGCGTGTAAAACTTTAACGAAAATCCAGTTATTAAAGCGCTATTTGTGTCAAATACATGTGGACAAAATGTTTCGTTAGTATTTTTGTAAATAAAATGGTAAATTACAGTGTAGAGTTGTTAATTTATTCCTAATATCACCATTAAACGTAGTAACAGGATAGATTTCTAAGCGCACAAGCGTTAAGGAGAGTGTTTAAAGTACCAAAATACTTTTATACATAGCTAATGTTCTTTATAAACTAATATTTGTTGGCATTTTCATAATGAATATATGAAACAGATGTTATAAGGGGTGGAAAAAGTCCATAAAAATCATCCGGAATATCGCGTAATCTATAGGTGATCTATTGGCAAAGAAGCCACTTTGGTGTTAGCTTGTCTAGGTTTCCTAACTGCTAAGCCACGTGACTTAGTGGGGGGAGCGATCATCGTCCAGGCGAGATGTCAATTACCTCATAACTGGTTGTATGAACCCATTTTTATAACTGGTTGTATGAACCCATTTTTATAACTGGTGGTGTGAACCCATTTTTACTGGTTGTATGAACCCATTTACAGTTTTGATGTTGAGGATAGAGAGGCTGATCTAGTGATGAAATTCCACCATATGCAGCTAGAAGAGAAACGACTCTGCTACCCAGAGTATCAGCAAAGGGTAGGGCTGGGTTTTTTATGTGAACATTTATGTGTGATGGTACTTTAATGGAGCTATTTCAAGCAATAATGTACCTGATATTACCAATTATTGGCAATTTAGTGTCTTAAAGGCAATGGTTAAGAATGTGGTAGGGAAATGTATGGTATCTATTTGCCAGAGACCAGGGTTTTTTTCCTTTTTATAGAATGGTCGTTTTTCACAAATTTGAGAAGTGCACGACTGTAATTTTCACAATTTCAAGAAGTTCGGGACTTTTCCAAATTCACTGATATTTTTCCCACAATTTCGAACAGTTTATGACTCATTTTTTCTAAATTTGGATGGTTTACAGCTCATTTTTTAACAAGATAAGGGCGCCAAGGCTGCTTCACAAAGATGTAGAAAAAGCCTTCGAGACTGAATATTCCAACTGCAAGGACACAAAGCCCTGTTTCTACCCAGAGATGTTTCTCAAGAAACCTCAGTCTTTTATGACATTCAAGTTTTGTTTGTGTAACACTCAGTGATCAATCATTAACACAATCAAGATGGAACAATTGCAATAAAAACCTTGCAAAAAATGTAAGCAATTATATATAGAACATTTAAATCACTTTTAGTTTTGCTGTTATAGAAAAATAAAGCCAAATACTTAAAAAAAAATATTTGGAAAAATAAAAATTTTGATAAATTTAAGCCATTCACTTATCTCAATAATTGAAGATGATGCCGTGATTTTTTCATGTTCTATTTCCATCAGGCCACGCACATTTCCGCTCTGCCAGTTGAGGTGCTGATATACATCTTCAAGTGGGTGATATCCAGTCAGCTGGACATGAGGTCACTGGAGAGTATCTCCATGGTAACACAGCTTACAGTTAACTTACAGGGTTATAGACATTAGAGCTGTAACGATTCACCCATCGTTCGATTCAATTCGATTTCGATACCAAATGGTCCGATTCGAATATTTTCGATTCGATTCAAATTTAACTATTTGCTGCTTATTTTGCAAACTATTTCATCATTTATTTTCACGTTTTGTATGTCCAGGGCATGAATTAATATGTTTGGTATTTGTTACTAACTTTTTATGTTGTACATTTAAAGTGTTTATTTTTTTTAAACAATTTAAAAACGCAACATTGTTTTATAAGTAACAAATTTATTGAACGAAACTTCTTGATGAGTTATTCTTAAATAACATAAAATGCACAATGTATCACATGTGTTTATCAGAAAAAAATCATCGTGGGAGATGAAGATTTTACATCTGAAATATCAACCGAGTGTATTCTCTTTAAGTGTTGTCTCAAATTTATAGTGCTTCCAGATTTAGGGTAATTAACGTCAACACAACACGTTTTGCAAGTTGCCTTTAAATCAGAACCTTCCCGAAACCCGAAGTGTTCCCATACTTTTGATTTTAATTTTGACGGTGCGTCTTTCAGCGTGGTTGAAGAAGCCATTTTACCGGCTGATGTAGTGCTCAGCATGTTATTAATTCATTCATTGGATGCCATATTGGCTATTGACCAATCACAAGACAAATTACAAATGACAAGAAAGTTTAGACGACGGATTTGGAAAGTAAGGTTTAAAATGCGGATCAATCGGGATTGCAGTGAATCGAATAGAAATCGGCCGTATTGGTATCGAAATCGAATTGGCGGCGTTGAACCGGTTTTTCGATGCATCGAACCGAATCGTTACAGCTCTAATAGACATCATTGAGCCTCTAATTAATAAAAAATTGAGGTAATGCACATAGTGTTGTCCCAGATTAGCCTGTGCTGACTGCATAGGCTAATCTGGGACAACACTTGATGCACATGCCTTAGACCCCATATTCACAGAGCGAGGCTAATATTATTTTTAGCTCACTTGTCACAAAGTGACATGGTGAGCTTATGTGACTGTGTGATGTCCGGCGTCCGTTTTGCGTGCGTGTGTGCGTGCGTCCATCAACAATTTGTTTGTGTAGACAGTGGAGGTCACAGTTTATGAAATTTGGTCAGAATGTTTATCTTGATGAAAATCTGGGTTGGGATTACATTTGGGTCATCTGGGGTAAAAAACTAGGTCACTTGGTCAAATAATAGAAAAACCGTCAACAATTTGTTTGTGTAGACAGTGGAGGTCACAGTTTTCATCCAATCTTTATGAAATTTGGTCAGAAGAATGTTTATCTTGATGAAATCTGGGTTGAGACTGTATTTGGGTCATCTGGGGTCAAAAACTAGGTCACTAGGTCAAAAACTAGGTCACTAGGTCAAATAATAGAAAAACCTTGTGTAGACAATAGAGGTCGCAGTTTTCATCCAATCTTTATGAAATTTATTCAGAATGTTTATCTTGATGAAATCTGGGTTGGGATTGTATTTGGGTCATCTGGGGTCAAAAACTAGGTCACTAGGTCAAATAATAGAAAAACCTTGTGTAGACACTAGAGGTCACAGTTTTCATCAAATCTTTATGAAATTTGGTCAGAATGTTTGTCTTGATTAAATCTGGGTTGATATTGTATTTGGGTCATCTGGGGTCAAAAACAAGGTCACTAGGTCAAATAATAGAAAAACCTTGTGTAGACAATAGAGGTCACAGTTTTCATCCAATCTTTATGAAATTTGATCAGAATGTTTATCTTGATGAAATCTGGGTTGGGATTGTATTTGGGTCACCTTGGGTCAAAAACTCGGTCAATATGTCAAATATTAGAAAAACCTTGTGTAGACAATAGAGGTCGCAGTTTTCATCCAATGTTTATGAAATTTGGTCCTTATGTTTATCTTGATGAAATCTGGGTTTGGATTGTCTTTGGGTCATCTTTGGTAAAAAACTAGGTCACTAGGTCAAATCATAGAAAAACCTTATGTAGACAATAGAGGTCATAGTTTTCATCTGATCTTAATGATAATATCTGATTTTGGATCGTATATGGGTCATATGGGGTCAAAAATTGGGTCACCGGGCCAATTCGAGTAAAACCTTGTGTAGATGAAAGAGGTCACAGTTTTCATCATGTCTTTAGAATATTTTGTCAGAATGTATTAATTAATTAAATCTTTCCTGGGATTGTATATGGGTCTGATAGAATTTAAGTTGATGTAGCAAGGTTAGTCAGGTGAGCGATTCAGGGCCATCATGGCCCTCTTGTAATATACATTAGGCCACATTTGTGCTTTTAAGACTTTTCGCTTTAAGGATGTATCATAGGAGATTTCTCAGAAAATCAAAGGCTTTACACATTTTTTTTACAGCATTTGGGCTTGTTAGGTTCCTGCAAATATTTAAGCTTATGGTCTTATTACAAATTTGTGGAAGTTTTTGAAAAATAGAATCCACATTTTATGAAGATGAATTTGTTGGAGTCCACATTCATTTAATTATGCCCCCCTTTGAAGAAGAGGGGGTATATTGCTTTGCACCTGTCGGTCGGTCGGTCTGTCGGTCCGTCCACCAGGTGGTTTCCGGATGATAACTCAAGAACGCTTGGGCCTAGGATCATGAAACTTCATAGGTACATTGATCATGACTCGCAGATGACCCCTATTTATTTTTAGGTCACTAGGTCAAAGGTCAAGGTCACGGTGACCCGAAATAGTAAAATGGTTTGCGGATGATAACTCAAGAACACTTAGGCCTAGGATCATGAAACTTGATAGATACATTGATAATGACTCGCAGATGACCCCTGTTGATTTTGAGGTCACTAGGTCAAAGGTCAAGGTCACGGTGACCCGAAATAGTAAAATGTTTTCCGGATGATAACTCAAGAACGCTTAGGCCTAGGATCATGAAACTTGATAGGTAGATTGATCATGACTCGCAGATGACCCCTACTGATTTTCAGGTCACTAGGTCAAAGGTCAAGGTCACAGTGACCCGAAATAGTAAAATGGTTTCCGGATGATAACTCAAGAACGCTTAGGCCTAGGATCATGAAACTTCATAGGTAGATTGATAATGGCTGGCAGATGACCCCTATTGATTTTCAGGTCACTAGGTCAAAGGTCAAGGTCATGGTGACCCGAAATAGTAAAATGGTTTCCGGATGATAATTCAAGAACGCTTATGCCTAGGATCATGAAACTTCATTGGTACATTGATCATGATTTGCAGATGACCCCTATTGATTTTCAGGACACAAGGTCAAAGGTCAAGGTCACGGTGACCTGAAATAGTAAAATGGTTTCCGGATGATAACTCAAGAACGCTTATGCCTAGGATCATGAAACTTGATAGGTAGATTGATCATGACTCGCAGTTGACCCCTATTGATTTTCAGGTCACTATATCAAAGGTCAAGGTCACGGTTACCTGAAATAGTAAAATGGTTTCCGGATGATAACTCAAGAATGCTTATGGCTACGATCATAAAACTTCATAGGTACATTGATCATGACTCGCAGATGACCCCTCCTGATTTTGTGGTCACTAGGTCAAAGGTCAAGCACATGGTGACCCGAAATAGTAAAATGGTTTCCGGATGATAACTCAAGAACACTTATGCCTAGGATCATGAAACTTCATAGGTACATTGATCATGACTCGCAGATGACCCCTATCGATTTTGAGGTCACTAGGTCAAAGGTCAAGTTGAAGGTGACCCGAAATAGTAAAATGGTTTCCGGATGATAACTGAAGAACGCTTATTCCTAGGATCATGAAACTTGATAGGTAGATTGATCATGACTCGCAGATGACCCCTATTGATTTTTAGGTCACTAGGTCAAAGGTCAAGGTCACGGTGACCCGAAATAGTAAAATGGTTTCTGGATGATAACTCAAGAACGCTTATGGCTAGGATCATGAAACTTCATAGGTACATTGATCATGACTGGCAGATGACCCCTATTGATTTTCAGGTCACTAGGTCAAAGGTCAAGGTCACAGTGACAAAAAAGATATTCACATAATGGCTGTCACTACAATGGAGAGCCCATATGGGGGGCATGCATGTTTTACAAACAGCCCTTGTTGTACTTAATCTTGTCTCTTATCCAGGTCTGTAGAGGATTTTATATCTGTGCTAGAGACGAAGAGTTTTGGAAACTGGCCTGTCAAAGGTAAAATAAATAAAACATCTTTTACAAAACTTTCTTAGGCTTGTGTTAACAATCTTTTTTGGGTATAATTTTTAGCGAGGCTGTTTTCGGAGAAAACCCGAGCTATTGTCATAGCCAGCTCGTCCGCCGTAGACGTCGTGCTAAAACCTTAACATTGGCTCTAAAATCAAAGTGCTTCCACCTACAACTTTGAAACTTCATATGTAGATGCACCTTGATGAGTTCTACATGCCACACCTATTTTTGGGTCACAAGGTCAAAGGTCAAGGTTACTGTGACGTCTAATATCAAACTTTAACAAAAACCTTAACATTGCCTCTAAAATCAAAGTGCTTCCACCTACAACTTTGAAACTTCATATGTAGATGCACCTTGATGAGTTCTACACGCCACACCCATTTTGGGTCACTAGGTCAAAGGTCAAGGTCACTGTGACCTCTAAAAAAAAATTCTGACAAGCTTTCGCAGCCGAGCGTGGCACCAATTATGCGGTGCTCTTGTTACTTTTGTTGTAAATTGTATTGATTGAAAATGTCAGATGATATTTTCAAGTTAAAGTGGTATGTTTACTGCATACATACTTTCAATCACCTTAGCAATATCTTCTAGCTTTAAAAACATTTTACTTAAATATTCCAAAATGTGAACTAGGGTTAGAATTCAACATAAAATTTGTAATAAAATTATGAAGAGAAAATCGGGACCTTAAAAAACTTTGAAATGATTAGGAATTTGGAATAAAGATGTTAAAAATAACATTGATCCACTGTCACAAACACACAGTATTTAAACATGCAGAGTTTTGGTAAACCCAGTATTAAAAGGGGCTAGTGTAATTTCTACCAATTAAGTGTATCATAATTACACCCCTAAGTCAGTCACACCTGTTTCATTGTAATTTATCAAAATGTAAGGAAAAAACATATAAAAAAGTTAATAGGTGAATTGATAAATTGTTCATGTGTTGCAGGTTATGGGGCAGCAACATTGGCAAGGTAAAGAAGTACGGTACCTACAGAACTATGTACCTAGAGAGGCCCCATCTACAGTATGTAGGTGAGAGTAATTAAACATACATATTGTAACTGATTTTAGTGCTCCTTTTGGGTCATTTTCCAACTGGCAAACTTTTTTTTTTCAAATTTAGTTATAAAAGTCCAAATAATTGTTTGATGGAAGCTCATGATGTAGGGTCATTAGTTCATACTCATAACTTTGATCTGTGATGTAACAGACTTATGCCCTTTTTGTTCTTAGACAATTCAGGTTCCGGTTTGTGTGCAACAAGCTCATAACTTCTACAGATATTAAATTGAAACACACCTCATATAGGAAGGTCACTGAACAATGGCCATTCCTCAATCTTGCAATTTAGCATAAATATCATACTATTTCTACTTGTTTATGGGAAAAACTGTTTTATCCTGATTGGGTAAATTTCCAAGTTACAAGATACTGTTGCTTGCAGACAATTAGATTTCTGCAATAAACATGTCCATAGACAAGAAATAAATTCCCATATTTTCACTCTGTTGATATCAATATATCAAGGCTGATTGTTCCTGCAGGCTGCTACATCAGCAAGATGTCGTACATTCGTCAAGGGGAGAACAGTGTGGATGGTTTCTACAGCCCCTGGCATCAGATAGAGTACTACCGATACATCAGGTTCTTCTCAGAAGGTCTGTGATGTCTTCTTCATAGAAAAGTATTGTTGATTTTACTTTTTCACCAATGTTCAGGTGCTGTGATTCTACTAATTTATGTCTTAAAATAAAGTCAGGCATGTATTCAAATTAGTACATGTATGTTAACCTCACACATGAAGGTGAGCTCTATGTCTTCAGCCAATGAGTCTGATACACAAACTAACTGGTATACATTCTTTTTGCTTGTCAATTTGAAACCAGGAATATGTACTTTTGGTTTAAAAAGGTCAGAAAAGGGTCTGGGTCAGGATAAATTTTATTTTAAATTGTAAAGTAAAGACTGAATTTTTAGTTTAAAACAAACACACATTTATCTGTAATATGTTTCCAAAAAATAAAACGTTTGAAACAGTGAACGCAATAAATAGAATAACTGAGAGGTTAAACAATAGGTTTGTTCCTAATGATAATACTTCTTCAAAAATTGCATTGTAATTTATTTTTTTTGCACAGTGTTCGAGAAGACATGGTTTTTGAATCACAGCGGACAATTACTCCTTTTCCATGTGCCTAAAGTGTTTTCCTAGAATAGCCTGTGCAGTCCGCACAGAAGAATCAGAGCTGATACTTTTGGCTTTTATCAAATTTTCAGTTTTTTTTTCTTGTTCCAGGCCAGGTGCTGATGATGACAAGCCCAGAGGACCCCTACATGAGCCTACCTCTCATGAAATCATTCGACACAAGGTCTGCTGGCATGATGAAAGGGCTCTATAAGCTGTCCGGGAATAGGGTATGCCTTTAATTAGTAGGATTTGCAATCGCTGGCAGTGAATATTTTCCTCCGTTTTTGGAAAAAATTCGGCCCCATTTCCCTTTAACAAAAGTGTTTTTATGGTAACTCCAATATAATGTGATTGAAGGGGTCCAAGCAAGGAACCGGCATTATAATGCAATATTGTTTATCTTATGATGTCATTTGCCAATAAATACATATAAACCCTATGGTATAGATTATTGGATACATACGACTTCGTGAATATGTATATCTGATAATACCAACTAATCACAAGTTCCATTTAAAAAAGTCTGGGCAAAAGTGGCAAATAATGTATTTAAGAATTTCATAAACACCATTGTACCCCATTTTCTGTTAGTGTTCAGTGAAAAGTGAATTATCCATTAGTTTTTTCCCAAATATAATAGTATTAATTGTATGACATGATGAGCATGTATGAGGTAGTGTTCAGATTTTGTTTTAACAACCTATTGACCATTGAATTTATATTTTAATTAAATGCAACATGTACATATTTATGCCCCCCTTCAAAGAAGAGGGGGTATATTGTTTTGCTCATGTCGGTCGGTCGGTCCATCCACCAGGTGGTTGTCAGACGATAACTCAAGAACGCTTGGGCCTAGGATCATGAAACTTCATAGGTACATTGATCATGACTTGCAGATGACCCCTATTGATTTTGAGGTCACTAGGTCAAAGGTCAAGGTCACGGAGACCCGAAAAAGTAAAATGGTTTCCGGATGATAACTCAAGAACGCATACGCCTAGGATCATGAAACTTCCTGGGTGATTGATCATGACATGCAGATGACCCCTATTGATTTTGAGGTCACTAGGTCTAAGGTCAAGGTCATGGTGACCCGAAGTAGTAAAATGGTTTCCGGATGATAACTCAAGAACGCATACGCCTAGGATCATGAAACTTCATGGGTAGATTGATCATGACTCGCAGATGACCCCTATTGATTTTGAGGTCACTAGGTCAAAGGTCAAGGTCACGGTGACCCGAAATAGTAAAATGATTTTTGGATGATAACTCAAGAACGCATATGCCTAGGATCATGAAACTTTATAGGTAGATTGATCATGACTCGCAGATGACCCCTATTGATTTTCAGGTCACTAGGTCAAAGGTCAAGGTCATGGTGACCCGAAATAGTAAAATGATTTTCGGATGATAACTCAAAAACGCATATGCCTAGGATCATGAAACTTCATAGGTAGATTGATCATGACTCGCAGATGACCCCTTTTGATTTTGAGGTCACAAGGTCAAAGGTCAAGGTCACGGTGACCCGAAATAGTAAAATGATTTCGGATGATAACTCAAGAATGCTTTTGCCTAGGATCTTGACACTTCATAGGTACATTGATTGTGACTTGCAGATGACCCCTATTGATTTTCAGGTCACTAGGTCAAAGGTCAAGGTCACAGTGACTAAAGTCGTATTCACACAATGGCTGCCAGTACAACGGACAGCCCATATGGGGGGCATGCATGTTTTACAAACAGCCCTTGTTTCTATTAATAATCAGCTTATATCTGTACATTCTTAAATTATCTGGATTATATATTTGTCTTCAATACCTGTTGCATTTTACATAAGGAATTTAGCAGGAAATAATGTAATACAAATTGAGACTAACTTGTCTTCACAAATTTATTTGCATGGATCTATAGACTTTTAAATTTTTACTGTCTCCACTCCAGCAGACCCTGTATCAGTTAGCACATCATTTATTATTAAGGTTTGTGTCAAAAAGGAGCGCTATGTATTGGATTTATTGTGTAGTTTTCCTGTACAAATGAAAAAATTCCCTTTGAAGATAAAATAAAAACCCAGAGTTTATTAATTAAATTTTATTTTAGTATAACAAATATGTACAAAAAGCCAGCATGCAAAAAAAATTATTCCCTGAATTTATTTCAATAAGGATGGCAATTTAAATTAGTGGAAGACCCCGGCTCCATTCCACCAGGATTGAGAATATGCCCAACGATGTGATTAAAAACATTATCGGGAATTAAGTTCATGTCCATGGTATATATTATAAATTATATGGCATTTTGATTTCACAACATAAGTAATACATCTTTCTTTATCACAGTTTCTACCAACTGTATTAAACATAGATTGACCTTTATAAAAGCTTTTCCTCTATGCCATTTCACAATTGTTAAAGATTATTTGAAACGTGTTTCAGTCTGCAAAATTGTGGAACTTTGTTGAAGGATCTGACATGAGGTTATTTTCCACACAGGTCACTGCTGTGCTGAAGAGGGTTCAAGTGCAGGAGACTACAAACAACCGGTACAAGCGTAACTATAGGAACCAGAAAAACAACAGCGATATGCAACAGACCTTTCATATTGTACGTACATGTTAAACACTACGTGCTTCCTTTTTTGCCATGTTTGTGATTGAATTATCTTATTAGTCAAGGTTTTCCTAAGTGTATTAAATGGCAAACAAGTAAAATTATGAAAGAAAAAGTAAAATATATTTAATTATTAATTTCATGTTTTACTTCTGTTAGAAATACCTTTCTGTTAGTAAGCGAATGTTACATTTTTGATGAAGTCATTTTGTAATTCTCCAACATTCAGTGGGATAGGGACCTAATATTTGAACGTGCCTGTTCCATGGGTCCTTTTCTCTTTCTCTTCTGTCATGCGGAAGTTAAACAATATTACTGCTTGAATGATTTAACTTGGATGGGTCCAGTTATTGCACATGTTTTAGTGACATCAAGCACAATATGGGGGTGTTGAAAAGTATAAATAAATATTAGTAAATATTAAACACTTTGTGTTGTTTTTAATATTATTGCGAGTATCTTTAGTTAGCTCTTATATATAACTTAGACTGTTGCCTTAGTTGTATTATAGCTAACATATAGTTGAATCTAACCTATTCTGAACAAGTGCACATAACATTCAATCATTCCAGAGTTTTTTTCCAGCTTTTTGGGAAGATAGCCCATGGCTTTAAATTGGGAATTTTATCGGCATTTTCAAGAAATTGGGAAAATAAATTGGGACTTAAAACTACATAAAAGCGTTCAACATCTAAAATAACTAGCAACACAAACACCATCATGATAAACAGTTTTGCACATAATAACCTCACACAAAGTCTTCAGTCACAAACTTATTTCTCTAGGCACCTTTTTATTACGAGGAACTTCATCTTCTTCTGAAGAACTACTGCTTTCAACAAGATTGAATATCAGTCAGAACTTGCTGTTGGAAATCAACGATGACAATGCAAAAGAGTCACTTGTTATTAAATTGCTATCATTAAAAATGAATAGATTTTCAATGGGAGGAGTTGTAGTTGTTGCCGATGTTTGTTTATTTAATGACGCTTGCTTAAAAAAAAAAGTTTTGTTTGGCCACGTTTTTGCTAAAGGAATATTTCTCACGTAATATTTCGAATTGTGCAACATATTTGTTTTCCATTCAGCCAAATCACAAAACACTTGAATTTCATCGCAAATATAATAAGTGCCTGAACTACAGGGAAAATATTCGGCACACGAGTTAGGCAAATTTTATCCAAATCGAGGTATAATCTAAAGCCCCTACGAGACTGGATTGGACTATGCTTTGCTAAAAATCGAAACAGCAGATGCCATTAGCGTTTTTTTTCCCGATTGGGAATTTTTGCCAATTTTGGGGAAAAAGTATACTTTTTGCGATTGGGAATATAGCTGAATTTTGGCTATAAAATCAGGCCAAAAAAAGCCCTGCATTCGCTTCAATATTCAGTTTTTCTGTTGAAACTGGTTTCAGGCTGCCATTATATTTTGCATGAGACATTGTATTATTTGTGTACAATATTTTGTATGCCTGCAGGTAACTTGTTTAAATCTTTTATTTATTTTCGTAATCAATTGTTTGTATTTTTATTTAAGAAATCTGACAGTTACGGTTGTGTTTAATAGATATTTATTAAAATAACTTATCATTAGTAAAATAAACAGTAGTCAAATAAATAGCGCCATGCAACACTAGACATTATAAATGTTTATTTTCATTTGAATGCATACATATATTATTTTACTGTTTTTATTTCAGTAACCTTATCCCATCAATTTAAAAAAAACTTTGATTGATTCAATTGTTTGTCTCTCCAAACCCAAATACACAAAATGCGAGTGGCTAGGTCGGCAACAGGGCCATATGTGTCCCATGGAACCTTGTCTTGTTTACTGTCCATTTAAGCCATGAGAAGTGCATGATATGTTACCTTCAAATCATGACTGTCCAACCGTATGCTTAAATTAATAACAAACAGGGTTGAGTCCTTCAAAGTTTGTTTGTTTGCTTCAGGAATTAGAGATCCAGAGCTCAGGGAAAAGAAATGGGCACAAGCTGACGTGGGTGACCTACTCTGTGAGAACTTGTTATAGGTAAGCAAATTTAGGGATTAAAATTTCAAATAATGGTTTCGTATATTCTATGCTGATAAAGATTGAATGTAGATAATTGTGATAATGTTAATACAGTGGAAACCCTCTAAACCTGATCCCTCTCTTTACCGGAATCCTCTCTAAACCGGACCAACTGTCCGGTCCCAGTTTCCATTTCTATAAAACCATGTGTAAAATATCTCCTCAAGACCGGAATCCCCTCATTTCCGAATACCTACCATACTTTGGAAAAAAATAAGGTAATTACACACGTAATTGTACCTCTCTAAATCGGTCAGGACTGGTTTAATGCACCCCAGACATAGAGGCAAAAAGTTGTGAATATCGGATTAAAGACGCGTGAAATTAATTAAAGTGGTTACAAATTTGGCAAACTGTAAAAATCGCAGTGGGTTATAATTACTGATAACAAATATAGGGTTCTATAGTGTTTTTTGTTTTTATACCCCCACAATCGAAGTTTAGGGGGATATATAGGAGTGAACTTGTCAGTCGGTCGGTCGGTCTTTCTGTCGGTCTGTATTAAGTGTCTGCTCTCTAATTCAAGTAGTTTTCATCCGATCTTCACCAAACTTGGTCAGAAGTTGTATCTACATGATGTCTTGGCCAAGTTCGAACATGGGCCTTGTCGGGTCAAAAACTAGGTCACGGGGTCACTTAGTGCGTTTTAAACATTCAGCATGTTGTCCACTCTCTAATATCTACATGATGTCTTGGCCAAGTTCGAACATGGGCTTTGTCGGGTCAAAAACTAGGTCACGGGGTCACTTAGTGCGTTTTAAACATTCAGCATGTTGTCCGCTCCCTAATTCAAGCAGTAGTTTTCATTCGATCTTTACCAAACTTGGTCAGAAGTTGTGTCTAGATTATCTTAAGGCCAATTTCGAACATGGGCCATGCCGGGTCAAAAACTAGGTCACGGGGTCACTTAGTGTGTTTTAAACCTCACCATGTTGTCCGCTCTCTAATTCAAGTAGTTTTTATCTAATCTTCACCAAAATTTGTCAGAAGTTGTATTTTGATAATGGGTAGGGCAAGTTTGAATATGGGTCATGCCAGGTCAAAAACAAGGTCAAGGGGTCACTTAGGGCGTTTTAAACATCACAATGTTGTCCGCTCTCTAATTCAAGTAGTTTTCATCCAATCTTCACCAAACCTGGTCAGAAGTTGTATCAAGATGATGTCTAGGTCAAGTTTGAATATGGGTCATGCCGGGTCAAAAACTAGGTCACAGGGTATCTTAGTGCATTTTAAACCTCACCATGTTGTCCGCTCTCTAATTCAAGTAGTTTTCATCCAATCCTTACCAAACTTGGTCACAAGTTTTATCTAAATGATCTCTTGGACAAGTTTGAACATGGGCCATTCTGGGCCTTAAACTAGGTCACGGGGTCACTTGTTGCGTTTTTTATAACATTCAGCATGGTGTCCGCTCCCTAGTTCAAGTAGTTTACATCCGATCTTCACCAAACTTGGTCAGAAGTTTTATGGAGATGATCTTAAGGCAGAGTTAGAACATGGGCCTTTCTTGGTCAAAAACAAGGTCAAGGGATCACTTTGGGCGTTTTAAAAATTGAGCATGGTGTCTGCTGTTTTTTGTGAAGACCACATGCTAAATAGTATGTGTCAATGCTGCATGTTGGGGTATTCGTCACGTCTGTGACAAAGCTCTAGTTGATGTAGGAAGCCGCTCTAAATTTTAATGCTATTTAATTTTGAATTGTCTATTACAATAGCTAATTTAGTTTTATATAAATGTTGATTTGTAGTGTTTTTGAAGCAGTTGCATTTAGATATTCATTTAGATTCTCAAATCAGCAATTTAGATAACTAAGACCAAAGATGTCCGAAACTCCTTTTAAGCGAAGGCGCGTGGCATTGTCTCCGAAGACAAAATCAAACTGATCAAAGAATCAAAGATGTTGGCTAAAGCTACACTCAAGGTGCTGTCAAAAAGAAATATGGGGAAGGAAAGTCGACGATCAGGGATATCGTGCGAAAAAATTCTGTGAACATATGCCTCAATGGGAAAACAACTCTTCACCCAAAAAAGTCGGTTTAACAATGAGATAGAATTAGAAAAATAACAAACTTGTATGGGACTGGCTCTGTATTGTAAACGCTAAGTCATTTCCTATCTCTGGTATATAAATTTGATAAAAATGTGTGTTTTTCCACATTAGGCTATGTAATTGGCCTTCTGAAAGTAAAATAGTCAATATCCCCTCTAAACCAGAATCCTCTCTAAACCGGAATTTTCTCTCGGTTCCGGGGGTGTCCGGTTTAGAGGGGTTCCACTGTAGTTTTAAATGAAGCCTTACAAAACTCCTTGGATTATATTGTCAATTTTCATCAAAGAATACTTTTGCAACATACAACCCATGCAAAAGACGTCGGACCCCAGACATTTCCGATAAAATTTGCTGAGGTCTGGGATAATTCCCCAAACTGTCAGACCTTGTGTCAGAAAAAATATATTAGGAAATTAATATGCTAAAAAATGCGAACTAGTGTATGTTTGTTTTACTTTGATACATTTTGTAGATTATTTAAATTTAAAATCTAAACTAATTTTATTAACCAGTCGAACTTGCTATCTTTGCTGGTGATGCAGGGTTTTCACTGACACCCAAAAAAGATGTCGCCACTTTTTTGCGACGAGAAACCTTCGGTTAATCTGACCTTATCTTTAATGACAATTATTTAAAAAAAACTTACAACTAAATACTGTCACTGACTATGTTATAACTTTAATAACTATAATTTCCTATAATTACCCAAATTACAAGAAGTAACTTAAATAAGTCTTAATTCGCTTTATTTGTATACCAATAAGATAAACATCACAGGTGACCAAAATAATCATATAATGTTAAGTTGAGACAAGCTAAACGTTTAATTGACTTCAACCCAAGAGTTGGCATGGACTAGAAAGGAGTCCTTGGACACCATGGAGTGGTTCGCTGCAACAGCAATGGTCTTTTTTTTTCTCCAGACATGTGATGAGCATGAACTTCTGATCACAAACACTATCTTGCCCCTTCACACCCGTTACCGAACGTCATGGATGCATCCTCGCTCAAACCACCAGTATCTTATTGACTATGTTATCTTGAGAAAGAGTTACAGATGGGATGAACATTGCCAAGTTAAAGACTGCCAGCTGCAAGCTTTCCTTTGTAAATGCTCTGGAAGCGCGTTAGATTGGGCATTACTCAGAAAACTTATTTATGCTACAACCACAGACACCCTTGGGGCAAGAAACACAAGGACTGGTTTGATGAGAGGACATTAAACAGTTATTGGATGAGAAACGCCACCTCCACAAAGCCTACCTCAGAAACCCAAAGTTTGTAGCCAGGAATGATGCCTTCAACAAAATAAGCATAAACTTTGTCAGATACAAGATGCTTTGATCAGAAAAAAAGCCGTTGAAAGCTATGCCGATAGGAACAATTATAAGAAATGTTACGACGCGTTATTTATCAAGCTGTTTCTATCAAGCTTGCAAAGACATGTGCATGGGATAAACACTTATGACCCTTTGTTATTGAATATAGGGCCTTTTCCGCCCTATGCCACGGGTCCGAAATTCGGCCCCATTCCCAATGCAAATCTGGTTGTTCTTTTTCCCAATTGAAAAAAAATCCCAATTCCAAATTATTAAATTTAATTTTTTTTTTTAAATATATACGTTAACCTGATCAAGTTTAGAAAATAGAACAAGGCTGTTTGTAAAACATGCATTCCCCCATATGGGCTGAAAATCAATAGGGATCATCTGCCAGTCATGATCAATGTACCTATGAAGTTTCATGATCCTAGGCCTAAGTGTTCTTGAGTTAACATCCGGAAACCATCTGGTGGACGGACCGACCGACCGACCGACATGTGCAAAACAATATACCCTTTCTTCTTCAAAGGGGGGCATTCCGGAAACCATCTGTTGGACTGACCAACCGACCAACCGACAGACCGACATGTGCAAAACAATTTACCCCCTCTTCTTCGAAGGGGGGCATAAAAATATTGCATAATTAAATTATCTGTTGCCTTGAATTTGTTTTAAAAACAGTAAAATATGTAAAATTGATTATTTAAGACTTTCCTTCTTTTCTCCAAAACCGGTGTTTCGCGCGATTTATTTCACCTTAAAAAAGGCCAGGCACTTCCCCAAAATCAGATAAAAAAAACCTGCACAAATCACACATGTTCATAATATTTTGTGAAATTTTAATAATATGTTATCAAAATAGTCGTTATTTACCAGTTAACGGCTTCTTTGAAATATAAGAAACACTATTTACATGTGATTATTTTCCCTAATTTTTTGCGAATAATTTTCCCAAAATGGGGTTTTTCACGACGCGAATTTCCCAAAATTCCAGTGTAGTTTTTCCAAAATGGAGCGGAAAAGGCCTGGATATATAACAGAAACTCGTGTATTTGGAACAGTATGGGTTAAAAGAAATGTTTTCTGGAAATTTTAAGTATTACAGACCAACAAACAGACACATTAACTAAGTGATTTTAGTTTCCCCACATACACACCTATTCCCAGTGGGTATATATGAATTGCCTTTTGAGGAAAACTATGTACAACAAGCAAATTTGTTGAATTGATATCCCCCGCCAATATGCTTCTGGACACAAAAGTGTTATATTTAACACTCAAAAAAGAATTTTTTCAAGATACAAAGGGCCATAACTCCGTTATTAACAGATATTGTACAATGCCATTTGGCGTGCCTCATCCTCTTATTGATATACAATATATATATACTCCTACCAAGTTTCAATGAAATCCGCCGAAGTATTTCCAAGATATGGCTCCGGACACGCAACAAAAGCATTTTTTCAATATTCAAAGGGCCATAACTCCGTTATTAAGAGATGGTTTACAATGCGATTTGGTGTGCATCATTCTCTTATCCATATATATACTCATTACAAGTTTCAATGAAACCCGCCAAAGCACTTCCAAGATATGGCTCTGGACAGACGGACGGAAAGACGGACGGAAAGATGGAATGACGGACGGACAACGCCAAAACTATATCCCAACGCCTATGGCGGGGGATAATTGTATGAGTTAATACATTGCTATTAGGTGTTTTAATTTTTTTCTACAACAATTTTGCATTCTATTTATATTAGGTCATTGCACAACATTTTAGAACTACCAATTATAAAAACCTGTTAAATTGATATTGATAAACAAAAAAAATATCCATAAAACTTAAATAATTTGCCTTCAGTGATTTTGGCATGAATTTTCAAGCTTTAAATATTCATGAAGTACTCTATAATCAAATTCAGTAGCATTGGTTATGTTTCAAGCCATCAGTTACCTGCATTTAATGATTTATGTTGAGTATTGACTCCTTAGCAAGTATTAAACAATGTGTTATCTCTGTTTCATCTTATATACCGGTCACTACAAAGTTTATTAACAACAGTTATCAAACAGGTATATAAAAATGATCAATTATGAACAATGACAATTTGGGTGAATAAATCACTTGAATAGGCTTTTGAATTGTCGTAATTATAGTGATATGTAAATATACATAATTAAAGGGGTAGAATGATGGTTAATACCTTATTATATTTTGAAAAATAATATTAAATTTAAACAAGACTGGATTAAATGGTTGCTGGACACATTTGTTTGTATAATGTCTCCATGTTATAAAAGCTCATTAAAACATTCGGATACCTAAATAAGAAATTGTCGCTACGGAGACTTTTAGTATGCATGGGACAATTGGTAGTAGTAATAATATATAATGAAATGTACATAAATATCCACGATACACATGCACACTATTACTAAGAGGACTTAAGTGAAGTTAAAATTTCATGGAAGTAGGTTTTGTGTAGGCATAAGTTTGACTCCCACTAAAGGCATCTATGTAAAACAAGAAATAAAACATCTTTTTTAGATAAATACCGTTTTGAAAACAAAGAATATTCATTGTCATGGGTAAATACTTTTCATTTGCCCCTTTAAACAGTTTGGATTTTCTGATAAGATCATTCACTCAATTAACAAACTTTGATTCAAAGAGGTGAGGTTTTTTGGAGCCTAAAATCTTTTTGTGCCCACTGATGTCTAAAGATTCTGTTCAAACCTTTTGAATATTTTTATTTTATCATAGAACAATATAACATTTATAAAGGCGTATGTGTCACTGCTTAAATTGTTTTCAACAGAAAGGGTCAACGAGGCTAAAGATAAATCACAGACCAGAATGATAATAGACCAGTATTGGTAGTGCTTTTGTCATTTAATTATGGCTAGTTAATTCAGACAGTTTAACGAGATATGATCCATTGTTTAAATATGCTTTGTAACTGAATGATCCCAGAGCCCAAATTACAGCAATCATGGCAGAGACCCATTTGTTATTATGTTGCAAAAAAGTATCACCGCTCCAGGGGATTTTTTTATTAGTTTTAACATAAGGCATTTTTTAAATACAAAGATATTGAAATATTCTTTATAAATTGTAAGGGCTGGAAGGAGGACAAACTTTTATCCAAAACTTACGCTGCAGTGTCCTTTTCGTTAAAAATCGGGTCCGGTATTCGGCCCCAAATCGGGTCCGGTATTCGGCCCCATTCCAAATGGAAAAAAGTGACTTAGCAAGCTCCAAGTGCCATTCTAAGAACAAGTCAAATATATTGCACAGTGCTTCGTGACGCATTTTTTGTGGTTTAATTGCATTTAACTGGCTTCAATCCTTCTGATCATCGTAAACCCAAAGCGGGGAACCACAAGACCGTTGCTTGTTCCTTGTCAAGATTGTATGCAACAAGAGATGTGTTCGTCAGAAACACAATGCCCCCTACTGCGCCGCGTTGAAATAAAATTTATATTTATCATTTGGCAGGTATAGAAATAATCTCCTTTTAAAGCTTATTACTTCCCTTGGATTTTGTTTTTTGACCTTTAACATTGAAGGATGACCTTGACCTTTCACCACTCAAAATGTGCAGCTTCATGAGATACACATGCATGCAAAACATCAAGTTGCTATCTTCAATATTGCATAAGTTATGGCCTTTGTTAAAGTTTTTGGACAGACGACTGACAGACAGACAGTTCAACTGCTATATGCCATACTACCGCGTGGGGAGGGGAGTCTGTAGACAGTCAAAATTGACCAAGTCAGACATCGCTGACTACCAAGGCCTGTGGTTTATCAAAGAGATCATAAGGTTTATCAAAGAGATCATAGCCACAGTTCATCTTGTATCTATATATAAGTCCACAGGTAAGTAATGAAACCAACCATTCACAAATTAGTACAGGAAAGAAATGATATTATATCATTTTAAAAAAACTTTGACAGATCAATCATTTAAGTTATAAATAAACAAAATACAAAATCTTAAATTCTTAGTAAGGAAATATATAATCTGAGATTTATAATTATATAAATTACTTCCCTTGAAAATAATTGTCTCTAACAAATCTCTATTTTTAGTAGCAAATAATTATAAGCCACTACCGTGACTGTAGATCCTCAGGTAACCTTAAAATACCTAAGATACTTGTATGCCCAAAAGTGTCATTGTGTGCTTGGCTTGACCATAAAATGTCATTTTGATTATGCTTCAGTTGTATGGTTTAATATTATTATATATATATATATATATATATATAATAATTATCTCCCTTTAAAGCTTATTACATCCCTTGGATTTGTATTTTCGACCGTAGACCTTGAAGGATGACCTTGACCTTGACTTTTTACCACGATGTGTTTGTCAGAAACACAATGCCCCCTACTGCGCCACTTTGATTTTTTTGGAAAAATATATAATTTGGCAGGTCAGATAATTATCTCCATTAAAGCTTTTTACTTCCCTTGGATTTGTATTTTCGACCCTAGACCTTGAAGGATTATCTTGACCTTTAAATTTTACCACTCAAAATGTGCAGCTCCATGAGATACACATGCATGCCAAATATCAAGTTGCTATCTTCAATATTGCAAAAGTTATGGCCAATGTTAAAGTTTTTTTCCGGACGGACGGACAGACTGACATACTGACTGACGGACAGTTCAACTGCTATATGCCACCATACCGGGGGCATAAAAATTAGCAGTAGAAGCGGCTGTTTCAACGATTAAGTAACTTGTAATGTTAAAAAAAACCTCAAAAAGCTTTCAGCAATTTTAATTGAAAGTTTTACCCCATTTTTTATAGAACAGTTTTGTTAAGTTGTTATTTTATTGTATTTAATATTGTTCAAAATTGTGAATGTCATTATAATAAAAATAAACTCTATACAGTGTAGAAGGTATTTTCTTTTGTTTGGTTAAAGAAGAATAAGGTCCGGGAAAACCTTGTAAGGTCCGCTGAATTTTAAAAAGTTTTCGGACCTCATGTACCGTAAGATTTTGTCTTTCGCATGGGTTGAACATACACATGTGTTTATGTCTGTATATTGCAAACAAAACATGACTATGAAGATATATTTTGCAAAAGCTTGTGTTTTTTTTGTTATGTTTGTTTTCCACATTTGCTGTGTAACATTAAAAAAAACATAATTGTTGTCTTTTCAAAGTAACTAGCTCTTAGAAAAATGTTGTTAGCACTCTAGATGTAACATTTATCATGATGGACATTGGTCAGAATACTTATCTTGACAACATCTAGGCCCAGTTCAATTTTGGGTCATGTTGCTACGCATGTCATAAATTTATATAGTTGAAAACCTTTTTACCACTTGAGAAGCAACATTTATCACTCAATTATGATGAAACTTGGTCAGTATGTTTATCTTATATTTTAATTGGTTTCAAGTGGGGTCAAAAACAAGGTCACTAGGTCAAGTCTTTGACAATTGGTGTACATTGTATTTTGAATTCACGTGTGAGCTTCCGAATCATGTATTTGTTACCAAATGCACTGTGATTTTGTTCCTTGGGATCCATTTTCCCCCGTTGACATATTAGTTGAATCTTTGAGGATAGTGCAAAACACAGGTAATGCTCTATTACAGAGAATGTCACCTCTTTGCTTGAATTACCTAGCACACTGCATTTCTGTATAACATCCTATGTGAAGGACAACACAAAGGTTATGTTTAGTGAGAAATCAAACCTGTTATCTATCGATTATGAAGCCAGTTAACCTCAAGAGAACCAATATGCTTCAGCTTTAACCTTGTCTTCAATTGCTTGTTTGTTTATACTTTGAACAGGACAACATCTGAGGAAACGGAATCGAGCTTTGAGCTGACCAACCAGGCCTATCCCCCTTTGCTGTTCTCACGAGTTAAAAGTTTTGCCACCAGCTCCAACAGCCCAATTCTTTCATAGGTAAGTTATTTGTTGGGCTGTTTTGATATGAAAAAGCGCAATTTATTTAAAAAAAAAATTGATGAACTTTTGTTGAAGAGATATGTAGAGCGATTTTTTTACTCCTCAAATGCAGGCATATGGTACTGTCCACTCCTCTGCACGTAATGTGTTTAGTATCAATTGTGACCAGATATGTAAAGCTCAGGCTCCTTAGTCAAAAAATTTGGTTGACATTTAAGGTCAACAGTCTTGGTGAAAGTTTAAAGTCAATGGTCTTGGTGACAGATTAAGGTCAAAGGTCTTGGTTACAGTTTAAGGTCAAGGTCTTGGTGACAGTATAAGGTCAAAGGTCTTGGTGACAGTTTAAATTCAAAGGTCTTGGTGACAGTTTAAGGTCAAAGGTCTTGGTGACAGATTAAGGTCAAGGTCTTGGTGACAGATTAAGGTCAAAGGTCTTGGTGACAGGTTAAGGTCAAAGGTCTTGGTGACAGTTTAAGGTCAAAGGTCTTGGTGACAGTTGAAGGTCAACGGTCTTGGTGACAGTTTTAGGTCAAAGGTCTCAATTGTTTGTCTTCCTCATATAGCTTCTAAATGTCTGAAAGGAGTACAAAATTACCTTGCATTATCATTCCTAAACATAACACTCATAAGAACACTCTTAAACTATTGGGTCTCAATCAAACTTTCAGAGTGTTATGATGTGCAGACATTATATTCATAGAACACTCTTAAACTACTGGGTCTCGATCAAACTTTCAGAGTGTAATGATGTGCAGACATTACACTCATAAGAACACTCGTAAACTACTGGGTCTCGATCAAACTTTCAGAGTGTAATGATGTGCAGACATTACACTCATTAGAACACTCGTAAACTACTGGGTCTCGATCAAACTTTCAGAGTGGAATGATGTGCAGACATTACACTCATAAGAACACTCTTAAACTACTGGGTCTCGATCAAACTTTCAGAGTGGAATGATGTGCAGATGATACTTAAGAAAGGAATTTTGACTGTGACAAAGTTTTTGCAGAATTTTTGGTATTTTGTCTCTTGTTCCACTGCAGAATATATCATAAATTGTGTGCTTTCAACTCATCTTTGACTACCGAATGAAGCTCACTCAAATTTCTACAGTTAAATTATTAAATGATTGTGTAGAAATTATTTTTTCTGCAAGTTTTTGCAGAATTATGGTGCTTTTTCCATTTTTCCATAAACAAATTAAGTCTCAAAATTTTGTCTTTGCTAATCATCTTTATGTGTTTTGTGAATCTGGCTCAAACTTAAGATTTTAATAACCTTAATATGAATAAGATTGTAAAGAAAGTAATTTTTGTCTTTGTTAAGTTTTTGCTAATAATTGCTGATTTTCTGTTTCTAAACTATAGTAAATATAGTCCCAAATAAAAAAAAATTAACATGGACTACAACTAGGTCGACTTAGCTCAAATTTTAAGAGCTGATCGTGTACATGATCTATAAGGGAGAAATTTTGGCTCCAACTAGTTTTGGCTTAATTATGGTATGTGACACATTTTCTAGTTAAAGCTTCATTTTAATTATATGCAACAATTAAAGTTTCATTTTAATTCTTTTCCAGCAATTCTAGCTGAACTATGAAGACAATTTACTGCAGGATGAATTTATGACGTTATGGATATGAAGTGTCTACATTTACTGACCACAAAAGTGGACAAGGACACCATGTGATTATTACTAGTGGACATGTTTGTGTTATTTTTTACGGCTGGATGAACCCACAACACCCATCTACATACTGCCAAATTGGTGGTCAATTTAATTGAGATGATCTGCTTCAATTTTATTGGTTTTGACTGCTGAAAAATTATTTTCTAAAACTTGCTTATGTTTTTTATACAAGCGTTTTTGCTTACATTAAATTTTTGAAAAGTGGATTGCTTGTGTGAAGTGGAACATGTGATACCTGTTTTGGCATTCCTACTACAGAAATGCTTGTTTAACCAAATACTTAACCCATTTATGCCTAGCATCTAGAAAAAAGGCCTTGGCAAACAGCATAGACCCAGATGAGACGCCACCTGATGCGTCTCATCTGGGTCTGCACTGTTTGCTTAAAGGAATTTCTGTTAGAAATATTCTAAGTATAGAAATATATATACTAGACATCCCTAATTTTTGAAATAAATTGATCCATTTTAGAAGAATGGGAGAGTCCACTAGGTATAAATGGGTAAAACTGATTCTTTACAAATTTGATGAGGTTCATGTATGTTGACCTGGGCTGGTATTCATAAAGCTCCTAAGGTAAATCTTAACATAAGCTGGATTTAAGGGGACATTTAAAAATTCAATTTTCTATTGAAATTCTGATGATTTCAGTTTTGTAATGCCCAAATACTGTTCTTTTATGCAAAATTTACCTGAATAAACCTATTAAATGAAAAAATACACCAAAATGAAAGAGCAAAAGACTTAGGGAATTTTTAATTATTTAAGGAATTTTCTTAAGTTAACCTTTAGGTATTTATGAATACCAGCCCAGCTTAACATTTCCATTTATAAAAACTGCAAATAACTTATGAGTTGTGTTCTGAGAAAACTGGGCATAATGCATGTGAGTTAAGTGTTGTCCCAGATTAGCCTGTGCAGTCTGCACAGGCTAATCAGGGACGACACTTTCTGCCTAAATTGGATTTTTGCTTAGAAGAGACTTCATTTTACTGAAAAATGTCATAAAAGCGGAAAGTGTCGTCCCTGATTAGCCTGTGTGGACTACACAGGCTAATCTGGGACGACACTTTACACAAATGCATTAAGCCCAGTTTTCTCAGAACACGACTCTAGTTATTACTCCATCCGTGTAGTTCAGGTCTTCTGCATAAGTTGATAGTTTCTAATGTGTACCAAATGCTCCATACAAATCATGCACAGTTAGGCTTAGTAGCTTGTTATCCACCAACAGCAATTGTAAGTAAAGAAATCACTGGAATATGATTCTAATGAGATAAATAATAGTATTACATTAATCATTAGTAGATTATTGACCTGTTCATTTATCATATAGTGCATACTTTTATTGGCACAAATAAGCCTTACTTTGTATACATGTATGCTACTTTATTGGTATGATTTTAAAGACATGAATAATTAAGTTACATTTTAATTGTGATTTTAAAAATGCATTATTAAAGGCTCTATATAGGTGATGATCCGTAATTATTTACCGATTTTTTAATAGATTTTCAATGTTTTGTTTATAAAGGTTATCAAAAAACAATATATATATATGCTATTGGACATAACCATAAAAATATGAGCAATACAACTTGTTTTGAGCTCAAAATACAGTGTCCTCAAAGTCAATCGTGTTTACAAACAAGCAGTTTATTTACATCGCTGTTTACTCGGGAAGGTGAAAGTGAAAGTGACTCAGGTCACCAAAAATATATTGTTGATTTTCAACGTTTTCTGGTATCACTCACAAAGTAGGTCTCTTCTCAATGGTTAAAACGTTTGTAGTGATCTAATAAGTTACTTTCTGCTGGTAAAAAGTTGTTTAAAAAAGAATTAAAATTGAATGTTCTTTCAGCTATTTTAGCATACGTCACCGCTTTGGGGCTACACATCACATAAGTTGCAAAGTTGTAAACATTTCTTCCAATTATGAAACGGGTATGTATCTTCCATAATTGTTGACAACGATGCACCTAAGCTTTGTTATTAGCATCTCTAATGCAAGAGTAACTGAAATCCGGTAAAAATTAGACCAGTTTATATGCATAATAATTGGATTTGTCACCTTTATAGGGCCTTTAACTGAATGCTTGTATTGTTGGTTTTAATTTAATTTGTATTACAAAAAGTAATACATTGAATCTTGTATGAATGTAACAAGGAATGTTCATGTAAACTTTATGAATACAAAGGGAGGTGTAACAAATTTGAACATACAGAAACAGAGTGCCTATATTGTTTAAACCTATTTATTTTATCTCAATTGTATAGAAAGCCAAAGGCATATTATAATTGAGCAGATAAATGCATGAGTATTCTTTGTAAGAGATTACACAAGGATTCTAATATGTAAACAAAACATGTGTTAAAATCAAATTAATGTTATTCTGTTTAAAACATACAAATAACATACCTTTTCCAAAATTTAAATTTACTCTTTTTCATGGATTGCACAATATTAAATAAATGTGTTCTATATAAAGACTTAAAGTCATTTAACCTTAAAGTACCAAATAAGCATCCTTCAGCATCTTTTTAACAGAATGTATACCAACTTCTTAATTGCTTAACCAGACAAGACAATGTCTGTTAGTGTATATAGTACTTCTAATTGTATTATTTACGTAACAAAGCTAATTTTAATTAGTAGAACATATGTAATCTTGATAAACAATGTTTAATTTTATACCATTTTAAATATTTTTTTCTCGTACATTTGTGTTGGCATTTGGTGGTTGCAGATATTTAATCTCCATGAACCTTTGGGTTTATTTCTTAATTTTGTTATTTCTTTAAAATCATTCTTTGTTGTCATGTTGCAATTGATACTAATTCTAAAGAGAAGCAGAAACCGATTGTTCCAAAGTTTATCTCGCCATGTTTCGCATCACTGCATATTTTGTTTCTGATTAATAGGTTTTCACAGTTTAATTGTGCAGATTGTTGCTTTATACAATTTTATAATTCTCAAGCTTGTTTCTAATCAAAGAATGCACTTGATATTGTACACAACTATGTATGCATGTTTTAAGTGGGTTGGTTCTTCTGGGATAATTTTATTGCTGATCTGTCTTTACATATTGATATATTTTACATAGGATTGTTCTGATGTGTGGTTTGATTAGCATGCTGCTATTTTAGATTTCAGTCATGTAAAGATAAGTGAATTTTTTACATGAGAAATTTATAACATGAATATTTTAAGATGATTAAGTTAGTTCACAGTGTATCCAAAACATTCAGTTAAGAAAATTTAACACATTTATGCCTAGCGTCTAGAAAAAAGGCCTTGGCAAACAGCGTAGGCCCAGATGAGACGCCGCATGATGCGGTGTCTCATCAGGGTCTGCGCTGTTTGCTTAAAGTAATTTCTGTAAGAAATATTCTAAATATAGAAATAAATATACTGGACATCCCTAATTTTGAAAATAAATTGATCCAATTTAGAAGGATGGTAGAGTCCACTAGGCATAAATGGGTTAACTTTTACATACATGTATAAAGCTGATGATGTTTGTAAACAGTGTATCCAAAACATTGTTTAGAAAATATAACATGTACATTTCACGCTGATTAAGTGAGTACACTGTGTATTCAAAACACTCAGTCATGCATGTAACTTTCATCATTTTAGTTGAGATATTGTATATTGGTTAATATGTTATAAACGTTTCTTAACCTTCCTCAGTGGGATAAAGGCACCCAAATTGTTTATTATGTGGGATATTCTGATGCTTACATGGTGCATAATGCAGCCACGGAAATAGCCCGGTAAGTGTAACCCTTGTTTTGTTGAATTTGCTTGCACTTGAAATTGTGTTTGTTTAAGAAATAAATTACGAAATCAGATGCTGTTTCTGTTGTGAAATGTTTTACAGTTTGAGGCTTAATAATGAACAGCTTTTAAGCACACATGAACACCGCCTGATCAAAATTTGCACGTTGATAGCTTATATGATCACATTTTGTCGTATGTACGTCGTCCGTCGCGCGTCATAATTATAACCCCACAAACGAAGTTTAGGGGGAATATAGGAGTGAACTTGTCTGTCTGTCGGTCGGTCTGTCTGTCAGTCCGTATTAAGTGTCCGCTCTCTAATTTAAGTAGTTTTCATCCAATCTTGACCCAACTTGGTCAGAAGTTTTATCTAGATGATGTCTAGGTCAAGTTTGAATATGGGTCAAGCCGGGTCAAAAACTAGGTCACGGGGTATCTTAGTGCGTTTTAAACCTCACCATGTTGTCCGCTCTCTAATTCAAGTAGTTTTCATCCAATCCTCACCAAACTTTGTCACAAGTTTTATCTAAATGATCTCTAGGACAAGTTTGAACATGGACCATTCCGGGCCTAAAACTAGGTCACGGGGTTACTTAGTGCGTTTTTTAACATTCAGCATGATGTCCGCTCTCTAATTCAAGTAGATTACATCCGATCTTCACCAAACTTGGTCAGAAGTTTTATGGAGATGATCTTAAGGCCAAGTTAGAACATGGGCCTTTCTGGGTCAAAAACTAGGTCAAGAGGTCACTTAGTGCGTTTTAAAAATTGAGCATGGTGACCGCTGTTTTTCATCGTTTAAACATAACGCACTGATGTATATATTTTCATAACAACCCACGCATATTTGGCATTTTGTTTACCCTAAACTTCATAAAAGAGAACGTAAACTGAATTACCTGTTAATGTAAATGGAAGAACCATTTGTATATTGTCCGTTTTATATTACGAACAATTTTTGGAATTAGAAAAAAAATACTGAAATTAGATGCATTTATTCGAGTCTACTGGCGGAAATTGATATTTAAGTTTTATTGGACTCTTAAGGTGAAAAGTTAAATAGCTGCATCGAAAAAAGCAAAGGAGCAACACATAAATATACAATCATCATAAATATCTTAGAATAACAAGTTACGTACGAAACGATTTCTTCTTCTATTTATTAATGTACGCGTGATTTGTGTTCATGGACCCCAAGACATAAATAAGTTGAATACACCCAAACAAAAACGTTTACATGTTATATAATGTTTTGTAACAAGGTCATAATTTGATAATATGGTGTGTTTATCATTAAAAAACCAAACAGGTTTTGTGTAGAGTATGCACTTCTCGTATGTGTTCACGTGAAAGGGACTTTTTCAAAAGATTGTCGTTCTTTTGAACAATGACATTAAATTAATATACTAACACAACTGAAATATTTGTAATAGTCTTATTTTTTATAATCAGAATGAAACTATATTCACTTTTTGTATTGTCTATAAAAAGCATTACAGACGATTTATATTTCTCGCTTTCATTTGATTATCATCAATAAACGAACACAAGTTTTCATTCGTGAGTGTTGAATCGCTTGATTTAATACAATGCATTTGTATTTCTTGAATATATTGCAATATGCTTAGAAAATTATCAATTCGCAAAAATTCCTATGAGAAACAAAGAAACACTTTCAAGTGCACTTATTTTGTCTATAAACATACTACTTACTTTTGTAATCTAAATATAAATATAAAGCAAATCATTGCACAATCAATTAAAATCAAATAATATCACCTTACTTTTTATCATGTCTTTATATATGTCAGTTAGCTGTTTATTAGGGCACATTGTACTATGTTGGTCTGTAGTTCAATACCTGATAAATGTTTTGGGATAAGAAGGAAAACAATACACCCCGAAAAACATGACTTCGAAAATGACGGAAACCAATTAAGTAAAGACAAAGGAATGCGGTCAATTTGTATGTAATCGTCAACCATAGTTTCGTGATCTGATCCTACTGCTCATGTTATGATTAACCAAAGAGGCTCTAACAAAGTGTAATACAATCATAAAAAGCTTTTGTTCTATACGGTCATTTATACTGTCACCGGAACAAAATGTCAATCTACTGTTATCGTATTTCACGCAGTGTTTATTGAACCAAAAATCTATATTTACTGATAGACCGTTTGTTAAGCTAGTAGGGTTTTCAAACAAAGCTTTCAATGCAATGTGTTCTATACTTAGCCTTCTTTGATATCATTTGCTATCATAATGAACAAACACATACTCTGTCCGGGAAAACGTTATCAAATTGATGTTTTAATTAATTTGTTGTTAAGGAGACATCTTTTTCATTATTTTTTATTATATATTTTGGATTACCTTCCTAACGTACTATTGACATGCTTAATACTTACTCCAATGTATTATATTATGTAAAGAATGTATAAGTACCTTAAGAGACGTATTGAATGCTTTTACGTTATTATATATACATAGATTGTCTTTTATAAAAAGTGTACAAACTGGTTGCTTTGTAATGATTCCAGCTTTGATCTTTTTTAGTTAAATGTTAAATTAAGTATGTCTTTTTATGTATTCATTTGCACGACTGAGCAAGCGAAAATCGTTTTCAATGTGATTGAGAACAAAACACTTTCAAATATTGTAACCCAAAGCAAGAACGGTTTTCGTATAACGTTTTTTGTAGTAATGTATTTTTCATATTGGTAAAGGTTTACACTTATGTGGCTTGAATGTAGATAATACAACATGAACACTAGTTTCGTTGTGTACATCATTTTTCATACAATTTTACTTTCTATAATTATTTCTTATATGAATTTTTATGTTTGTACTATATGTATTAAGAACAAAAAAGATTGTATGAATTCTCCATATTTAACATCCACGTACACAAAATAGAAACCAAACTGTACGCATATTTTAGCTTGAGATGTCCTAAATTTAAACTTATGAACTGAGCTGGGTCGGTATCTTTAATATTTTTAATATTGACTAAGTCTGTCTTTTTTGTTGTTTAGGTCTCTCTACATTAATTCATATTTAACATGTTTAAGGCGCTTTCGGTAAGATTATCAATATGATATCCTTTTGTAAGCAGACAAACTATGGATTATGTATAGAACATTTGATATAAATCTTTTGCTTCAACACAACATGAGTTAAGATGAGTCGTGAACTTCGTAAAAAACCGGCCTGACCGCATAAACCGTTATTTATATACAGAATTTTCATAATAAAGGTCATGAGGTGGTCCATTAGGATAGAAGTACTCTGAAGGCCTAGTCGCATGAAATCGAAAAAAACTTCTTATTGGCAATCCGATTGACTTTCGTTGTATTTATCACATATAACGTCGGGTTTCTTTTAACAACGTCTGGTTTTGTGTTCATTCACGCAATGTCAGCACAATAATATACTCACATTTGCTCTAAAATTGACAACTCGCATAATTGACCACTCCGCCCACTAAGTAACGTGACCTATATATAAGAAGTACTCGACAATCAAAGCTCCAAAATTGCTGACGAGGCAATGCTTAATGATGTAACAAGAGACTTCTTTGAGTATTATTTTCGTAAAGAGAGAGTTTACGGCAACACATTCACATAAAGTTTCAGATTTGTAACGGTAGAAACTTCAAATTCGACGGAAAAGCCTCAGCAGTTTTCAAAAGAAAAACGATGGGCATATCGGTATCGGATTCGATGTTTTCGTCTTAAGCAGTGTAATGTCTGTGCTCGTGTTTGGTAAAAGTTTCTCTGAGTGTGGTGGCTGATTTGTGCCAATTTGTTTGACGTGAAGACGGGTTTGAAGGTCGTCAAAACAATAAATAAAGGCGTTTCATACTTGTGATATTTGCGACCATTGTGTCTCTCTGACTGGTATATTTCTAACTTTCACTTGTATGCATGTTAGCTGGTTTGAAAATCTCGAAAAAGACTTTCGCACGAGCGAGAAATATACCAGTCAGCGCGAAACAAAGACGTCATTATAATTTATAATTATCGCATTTGCACCTTCAATTGCCATCGTTGTGGGTATATTTGTCATTCCAACGCGTTGGCGGTCTTATTAAAACCCTCCAAGAGAACAATATGGAGAAAATCCGCCACAATATCTGCGCACTTAAAATGTCGTATGTAAAAATGTATTATGCTATCTTCCAGATATATTACAGAATATGCAATAATTCCTAATATTGTAAATTAACAAACCTAAAATCCACTATCCATAACATTTTATTAGTTGTACATGTTACCCTTTACATAAGAAGTATATTTCAAATATGAAAATCTATCACTAATGCACAGCAAAAAACACAGGTATATTATAAGTGAAAGTAAATAAGAACTGTTAGTATTAAGGTACAGCTCTAAGTATTGTGTGCAATCGAAAGAAGTACATCTTTTGACACAAATTTACAAATTCAAACTTAAAAATAGTTAGAACGTGATCGATTGGTTATAAAATAATAGTACTATAGTAACATCGATAACAAAAGCGAAATCATATATATAATAATCACGTATTTTTGGAAACGGGTGAACTTCAAGTTTGAGAATGCTATTTTGAAAACATGAGACAAATTTAGACTTTTTATTAAACAACGCCAACCTCTGAACTGTCCATGCAACTCTCGTAATGTATGTATTCGTTTATCTCCCGACATAGCACCGGCTTTCTTTCAGTTGGCTTGTAAACGGTTTCGATAAATCTAAAATGTTACATTTATAAACGAGTACCGTGAGAACCGGAAATACAGAAATATTACATGATATATTCGCATGGATGTTTCTATTTAAATATCAGTTGTAACATGATAATGGATGTTTTAAGACATATACGCGGTATAGGCCAGACAGGACAATCTTTCGTTGAGATACTAGATAACTTATTATTATTGAACAACACTCTATTGTGATTATTTGTACGATTAAGCTCAATTTATTATTGGACGAATGTTTTGTTGTAGTTTGTTTCAATGCAAATATTGACATTAAGTAAAGTTAAGCAAGGCATATGTGTATCCAGGTTCAAAATAAAAGAAAACCAAACAAAACTAAAATTCACTCAAAATAATCAACAGCACACGCGAATGGTTCACATAAGTTCTTATATAAACATCACATAATTACAAACACAAAGTACATGTCATAAATAAACCCAAAAAAGAAACCTGACAAAAGTAAAAGTTACTATAACAGTTTATAAGTGAGACCATGTACGTACCTTCCAATGTTTTGCAAAAATATTATCTTTACAGATATGATGATGAGATATACAATTTAATTAACTAGACATACTTACACAGTACATAACGGTATTTGATCGTAACTTTTTTAGAAACACGTCGTAAAAAGTGTCATACACACAGAAAAGTAAAATGAAACGATACGTTAAAAATAACAGGTATATACTTTTCATGACAAGGAAACAACTGCAAGTGTGTACGTGTTCATATCATTAAGCGTTAACATAAAAAGCTAGTACGTTACACAGCTATTATGTGGTCAAATATACCAAATATTAAGTAATGGTGAAAGTGGAACTCACTTACATTGATTTTATTTAGAAATAGCGTGTTATTGTTTGTTGTCTTATCTGCCAAATAAGACATAAAACAATAAAATATATTTGTCGAGATGATTTTTTCAAATTCAATATGCTTATAAAAGCAAAGATTTATTCATGTATCTAGTGGCCATTTCGACAATAGGATAAGCGTCATTTATTAACATCATTTATAAACTTATCTAGTGGTCTTTCCGACAACCGGTGTTGCGTCATTTACAGTTATCTAGTGGTCTTTCAAATTTTTATTTATTTTTAATGATATACCTCACAATAAGTCGTTTTGTGTGCATTTTGCGACAAGAATAATTTCCCACGCATTCATCAAGTAACATAAAACTTCAACAATTAGTTATTATGACGCCCTAATATGAAACTCTATTATTTGCTTCGATAGGTCATCAGTAATTTTCTCCGTGCAGAACGTTCAGTTCGGAGCTATTATTTGGTCTGATTGGATATCCGTAATTTTGTCCGTGCAGAACGTTCAGTTCGGAGCTATTATTTGGTCTGATTGGATATCCGTAATTTTGTCCGTGCAGAACGTTAAGTTCGGAGCTAGTATTTGGTCTGATTGGATATCCGTAATTTTCTCCGTGCAGAACGTTCAGTTCGGAGCTAGTATTTGGTCTGATTGGATATCCGTAATTTTGTCCGTGCAGAACGTTAAGTTCGGAGCTATTATTTGGTCTGATTGGATATCCGTAATTTTGTCCGTGCAGAACGTTCAGTTTGAAGCTAGTATTTTGTCTGATTTATTGCATATTCGTTATATTGTCCATGCCCAACGTGCAGTTCGAAGCTATCATTTTGTCTGATTTGATATCCGTTATATTGTCCGTACGGAACGTTCAGTTCGAAGCTATTATTTGGTCTGATTGGATATCCGTTATATAACGGATGTTGTCCGTTCACACTTGTGTGGTTGGCATAACCCGTCCTGCTTTTTTTTCGCAAGAACACGTGATAAATGTTTTCAAACAATTTTGACCAGCTTTACGTCTATCCTTTTTTACGCACAAATATATAAATCTTTGTAAAAGTCCCAAACAATCCACCAAGACAGAACAGAAAGCAACTATCTGGTTCGTTTTTTTAAACGCAATTAATTCTTTGTTATACAAAGCAGTCAGTGTAATGACATTTATTACATCGGCCGAAGTTATTGCTATAAAGCATGTCCAATACACATTTTCTTTGCAGAATGGTCTTCTGTTCGCAGCACTGCCTGCGCTACATTTGCAAAACCATGCACACACAAGAAAAGGTATTATGAACAAATACACTGTGATACATACACCCAAATGTACTTTAAATATTATTTGCGAGCATGCTTCATCAGCCTTGCAATAATATTCATTTACCACAAATTCGGCGGTCGTAATACAGACAAACACTGCAAATCTCCATTTCATGACTTTGCGTTCTCTTTTTGCGAAATCTTCCACTATTTTCGATAATACCAAATCGATCAAAAAAACAATCAGGTCAGCATAATCACACGCCATGTTTAATCAGATGATTACTGACCATTCACAAATAACGTTGTATATTATTACATAGATATTCCAAACATAAATCGCTTTTCATTCCATACCCATCAAATGCCGTATTGGAATAAACAGTTCGCACACAAACGATCGATTATGCAAAGTTACTGCTATTTAAGACAGCAATACGGCCTAGTTTCTTACAAATTTACAGCCACGTAATCTACTGTTTGTATCGAATTATTTTTGTAATTCAAATGTAAAACCCTTAATCTATGGTTATTTGCAATCAGACTGGTATGCTCAAATATTTTGTTCATATGTTTGATAATAATTGTTTGTGTTAAATAAGTTGTAATTATTCCAAAAGGTAACGGAAGTTAGCTTTTATCGCAGTTAAAGTTTTAAGCAACCGGTTAATTGTTTACTATTATATCGGGGATGGGACAGAAGTTCTCAATGTTGTTACAATCAAACTTTTAACCTGTTTTCCTATTTAGTAACATATTGAATAAGCAACACTTTTTTAAATGAATGACCAAAATAATTTTGTATGAATATTGTAAAAATAATAGCAAACAGACAAAAACACACATACAGACCAAACACAATATGCCCTCCTTTGTGCTATAACTTGTGAATTCTCTTCAATTTGAAACTGCTATCCACACAGGTTTGTGGTGGCTGTAGTACGTTTCTAGTTCACAAACACCTTAATAACTTCCAAAGTTCACAAATATCAAATCGATTCGTGGATTATTGTTTGTTGTTACACCTGAAACAATATGTTTGAAGTGATATTTCTCCATCATTGAACAAAGTTGTCTTTATGTTGTACTGTTTGTGTTGAAGTCCCCTATGACAACTGACTTTTCAAAACTACATAATGATTTCAACTTTTGTTCTACAGCATGTTCAAATGGTTTCCATCTTTGATAAGGAGGTCTCTAGAGTCCTAAAGTCTAAGATATTCTTATAATCTTATAATAATAAAAATATCTGAAGGGACACAGTAGTTATGATCCTTTTCTAATCGCGGTCGCATATTTCGAAACCTGAACCCTGACATCAGGTTCAAGGTTAAGGTCTAATTCCTGAATGAGGTCAAGGTCAACACGAGGTTGGATGATGTGGATGTGTTGAGGGTGATCAGAGACAACATCTACCCAAGTATCAAAGCTTAGTAGTAAGCGGTATTGATGATAGACGAAACGATCAAAATGGGTTAACCAATAAATCGGTCCATTCAAATAAGTCTAAGTCCAAAATAAGGTCAAGGTAAAGGTCAACATGAGGTTGGGTGATGTGGGTGTCTGGAGGGTGATGAGAGACAACATCCATGTAAGTATCGAACCTCTGTACCAAGCGGTATTGATGCCAGACAAAACCATCAAAATAGGTTAACCAAGAAATTGGCCCATTTCAATAAGTCTAAGTCCAAAATAAGGTCAAGGTGAAAATGAAGTTGGGTGATGCTATAGACAGAAAGATCGATACGTAACTCCGTTCAATTTATCATGGTATACTATTCTATTAATAATATATATTAATACATCGCTTTAACAATCTAAAAGTAGAAATAATTCTTTTAAACGGAGTTTTTAATAACGAAAGTGAAAACAACGGAAGTTGGATGGATATTCTGTGAGATGCACTTTGGCTCCAGAAAAACAATACAAATAAACTAAAAAAGACGTGTGGGGGACAATTTTCAGTTGGAAAATATTTAAAATAGGGTAAGTGATGATATCTCTCCTTGGTCATTTCTGTTATTTAGTGCGATCTCTTGCTGATTAATGGTAATAGTTTTTTTACTAGTTGCTACCCAACTGTCAAAATAAGTATGTGTTTTCTCAGGTATGTGTATACACATACCCGGTTTTCTCACCACTGCACGTGGTTTCGACCGATTTGTTTTGCACGTTTTTCTACGGAGCACGGCGAGTGCCACGCTTTCAAAATGGGTAGCAGGAATCGAAATATAAAATCAATCGGTTTGCCAATTCCTTTATATTCCTTTACAATTTTATATGTCGTCTGCAATCTATTTCAATTTGAGATGGTTTAAAATTTGCAATTTGGTTTAGAGGTAAATAACAAAATTGTTAAGCCTTTTAAATATAATTTTGACTCTTATTATTCACCATACCTGGATTTTTAAAAAGTAGTTACGTTTTAGTTATTTTTAGAACTTTGTTTAGGAAATTTATCCAAAAAAAGGCAGTTGAATAAAAACTCATTTGTTGTTTTATGACAATGATTTTCTGTGAAATGTTGCTAACTTGACCTTGTATATGTATATAGCTTAGTATTTATTCAACTTAATGTAGTGCATATCCTTCCTAACTTTAGATTGAGATTTTGTAAATTAGTGTAAAAATGTATTGGTTTTAAACCAATAAATGAATAAAGCACACAAATATTGAATGTCAAAAATGTGTTTATGTTATTCAATCCGTCTTTAGCTTTAAAATGATATATAGTTTGACCATATTGTACCACATTGAATGAAGAAAAACCAAAGCGAAGTTTTAATGAATTTTATCCCTCCCATGAACCTTAAAGGAAAGTAAGATCAACACACAAAGACCCAAATTTTCATGTTCAAATGAATAGAATTTCAGCCAGCTTGGTCGAGTATCGAGGTATATACATATTTATGCACTTGCATATAAACTGTCAATATCTTATAAAACCTGTAGATGATGATTTTCTGTGTTTATTAACGACTTCTATGGTGTGTAAAATTGCATTTTTTTTACTGTTACTAAAGTGTTGATTGTTGAATTTCTAATGATGTTTAGGTAAAATACGTATGTTTGGACATATTAGATGTAGCATATGTTTTGTTCTTACTGTGCATATACAAGGGATAATTTACGAGGGCTTTGTGTAACGATTCCGGATGCATTTTCTTAAAGTGCAATTTCAAGGAAGACAAATGTGACAATTTTCAAATCAGCACAATGAACTCCCTTGTTTTACGAGCTTAATGCAAATGCTATGTATACCGTTAATACTGTTTTAGCTGTGACAGATCTATGCTACTGTTTATTTGGTTTTGTGCATAATACTGTCTTGTATTTTGTGCTAATTAAGATGTATGGTCTTTATGCTCCAAACTACTACTTCGGCGCGTACCCATCCAACCATTAGCCATCAGGGACGTTTGTAAAATTAATCCTTCAAACAGGCATATGCAATTACGTTATGTTTTGTTTAAGAATGAATGTAGTTATATTTCACGGTGCCAAATGTCTTCAGGGTAATCGTTAAATACTTTTATAAATCATAAAACGTAAATATTTATCAGGCCTTTCGTCAAGTTTTTAAAGCACAGTGGTTCAAGTGTGCGTACATTTCTAAATCATTGCTGCTGCCAAGGCTTACCCCTGAAATCAGTTTACACAGCACTGAAGTTTGAGTAAAGGGGTCACAGCTTATTCAAATAGAAATAAAATCAAATCATATTCAGCCAGGAAAACCTGCATTAAAATGAATGTATGTGATTGCTTGTATTATATCTGAAGTCCTGTTGATCTTTATTTAGATTTATGGAACGCATAATAAAAGAAACATGACAGGAATAACTACTTCACCCAAACACACTCACACCACAACTCCATTCTTATTCCGCTGTGCCATTGCAAAATTTCAGAGATCATTACTTTGAGGCAACTGATTGATAAGGACATACTTGATGCAAATTGCGAACATCGATGCGTATAGTTACCTGAATGCCGCTAAATGTACTTTTGCAAGGATCTACTTGGTGTAATCAGTGATAAAGGGAACCATTGGAGGGCTGGAAATTTAAATATTTCCCTACGATATTGGATCAGCTCTACTTTCAAATAAACTCTACATTAAGGATTTTGTCTTGGATTAGCAATACTGATCAAAATAAGGACACTTCATATACTTTATATAAATTTTGGGCGCCCCCAAGGGACAAGCGTTGGCCAGTGCCCGATGTGTCCCCGTTCCTGAATATACGTGTCTTTATTATTAAATGATAAAAACATCGCATCGCAATTTCAAGATATGATCGCATCATAATTTCGCAATATGTGATCGTGTTTATTTTCCAAAAGATGCGATATTGCGTGCATACGATGCGTGATCACAACAATGTTTTGAACTTAGAATCGCGATATCGATGTAATTCGTGTATTATAGATCCATGTTGTGCACTATCGTCTTCCGATTGCATAATCTCAAACTAGTCATTTGGTTAACTGTTTTTAGCTTGCATTTCTTAGTATATTTCATAAATATGGATTTTAATTATTGTTCATCTGATATGTTCGTATAATAATTTAGCGTTTAACAGTTTTGCGTGAATATGTTATAAATGATGATTACGCCATTAGTAGAAAAATAGTTTAACGCTCCATGTACGAAGTTTTGTGTGTGCAACATATCTTATATCAACTGCCAACGAAACATGATTCAATACATTGTGAACGCGCATAATTGCACTCAATATCATTAAAATATTTCTTTGATAAGAAGTGCATTTAATTTTGTTGAAGTTTCAAAACGATTTGGTGCAAATGGAGAGAACACGAAAACACGACGCAAGAACACGGGATCGTGATATTTCGTACATGACTTCGCATCATAATTTCCTAGCGTAATAACGCTCCCTTGTATTGAATTTCCTTGTTAAATAGAAGTCGAATATGCGGACATTGAAAGACCCCAACGGAACACCATACAAGAACGACACAAGGCAATTAAGATGTTTTTAGATATATACCATTATTTGAATGTTGTAAAACACACATCAGAATTTTACAACATACATATGGACATATCGCACTTAAATCAGAAAGTTTGGAACACAAAAATAGTTTTTGCTACATAAATATGGCATTAAAATGAATGTAAAGCGTTGCAAAATTCAATGTTGCTTTATCTATTAGCCTCGTTTTGTATTTAGATCAAATTAGTAGAACTGAAATGAATGATTGTATGTTACTTTTGAAACTATGCAATGATGCTTCCTTAAATATTCGTCAACATCATTTGAATCGATGTGCTTGCGGGGATCTTACGACGAGCTTTGACACATATTTTTATTCATACGATTCATCAAATTGTTAAATGAATCAGGTTTATCAGTAAATTGGTGCAATAAAGTGGGTTATGGTTAAACAATGTTCTTAAAGATACGTAATCGTCAACCATTGTTTATTGACGTGAAAAGAACTTCCATCTAAAGTTTTGATGGTCCTAATGGGCTGTGAACAAGAGCTTATATTCTATAAAGTTATGTACACTGGCACAGAAACTATATGTCAAGCTAATGTGATTGTCTGTGGCCGAATGTTGGTTTAACCAAAGATCTATGTTAACAGATTGATCTTTTGTTTAACCAGAAGGCTTTTCATGAACTGCTTTTAACTATCAATTTGTTCAATACGTATTGTTGTGAGATATCTTTTGTATCATCCTTCAGGTATACACAGGCTCACCCGCATAGACCCAATTATGCGTAACCAACTGTATACTTTAATTGATTTTAAAACCATTTTCTTGTTATGAAAAAAGCTTTTTAATAATTGCATTCCCATGTATATTTTTAATTACCTTCTCTTCTAACTTATTAATCTTAAACGTTTGCGCATACAAATAAATAAATAAATAAATAAATAAATAAATAAATAAATAAAAAATAAATAAAACTATTATATATATATATAACTAATTATGCAATATTATGTAATTATGTATCGGATGTAAATGGGCGTTTTGAAAGCTTTAACTGTATCATATTTTCAAAAATTGAATATCGTTGAATCACACGCTATCATAATCCGTTGACAGGTTGCCCGCAGCACCAGCAGCATCAATCAAAGAAAACTATGTTTATGCAAATAAAGCGGGTGACACAAACATTGTTATAATAAGAAACATTGTATCAACTAAAGCGGATAACAAAAACATTAGTATCATTTTAAACATGGCATCAACTAAAGTAGCTATCCCAAAGATATTATTATTAAAAATGTGTATGTTTTTATTTTAAAAAGGATGTGGCATCTCTATCCGTTTACATGATACCAAACTTTATCCCAACCCAATCAAATAGTTTTTCGTCATTCGACAAATCATTTGTCTGACATATTTTGAAAAATTATCAGCTCAAACGATTATCAAAACATTTTTCGGTAACAACATCTATGTGATAAGCAATAATATCACAAGCGTACTATAATAAAAAGGTGCAACCAATTTTCAAGATTCATCAAAATGCATTGACATTTAAATTCAATGTCTTATTGCGTTTAAATGAGCCTTAATATTAATCCTAAATAGTATATGCAGGTGTCTTGTATTTTTGTCACTGCTTGTTTATTTAAGTAAAAAATATATGAACTGTACATTTGTAACAATGTAATATCTGCAACATGTGCGATACGAACGAAATTATTTTCGTCATTCTTTCAATAAAAACTGCAATGGAAATTGACTTATCATCTGAAAGAAATACACAAAGAAACGCCATCTATTCTTATTAATATTTTGAATAATTTATTGTTAAAGCAATCTTGTTAATTTATTGTAGTCGAAATATTCCGAAATGTGATATACGTCGGACAACGATTGAATGTATTGCTGACATGCGAGTGTCTTTGTTCCTTTAAGATTACGTAAATACGTAATATAAAACACACAAAACAGGTCTGTTAAGCTGTATAATATTATCTGTTTAACCCTGTTACAAGTAGCATACTAATCAGGTTAGTTATCCATGAACAAATATTTTAAGTTAAACATTGTATTGGCTAGGTTAAACCGAAACTTGATGACACGAAATTTCCGAATGCTTCAGAAAGACAAAATTAACGTTGTACATTTCAATGTCTGACTTCCGATTTCTCAAACCTGATTTGTTTGATACTATTAAATCATATACGTATATTATACAAGTAGCACGCTTTTATTGGCTGCTTTAAAATACTTCACCGTTCTACGTTTGACTAACATGTTCACTGGATCGAAATAGTCGTTACTCTGAAAAGTAAATAGTATTGTTGTTGAAGCAAAGTAATTTGTTATTGCCTCAAACAGCTAATTAACTATAAACGTGTTATGTTTTATAAAATGAGTAGGGTTTCAAAAGAAGAATATCTGACATATGTGTTGTAAACGCGAATGCTTTTCATGAATACATATATTTAACAGTCACATTTGGAACACCACAAAATCAAAAAGATTTTTAATGCATTTAAAATGGTTTGAAAGTGCTAAATACAAATGGAATTATCAATGAATATTTACTATTTCGATGTGTGAGGAGACGATCTCTATGACTATTCTCATACGGCCACAGTATCAGACTCTTACAATGTCACTGATATTCTATGGAACAGTCGTCTGTGGTCACAGTAGTAAGTTATGAAGTAAATATATTTTCTTATTAACACAGTAGTTAGCAATTGAAAAAGCGCATTTGTTCTTTAGTCCTCATAGGGCAACCGTACGATGTTAGCAAATAAGGCACACTGATTTGGAGCGATGGTGGCATATGACTACAGTAGTTGTTTTTTATTGCTCTATTGAAAACACTTGACAAAAACCTTCACAATAGCAGTTCACTAGCAATTGCGTGTAAATGGTCAACTTGGAATTGTGTCAAAAGTTTGAATATAGTCTTTTATTTTAATAAATTAGTGTTCAACTTGAGTCAAACAATCGATTAAACAAGTGTTTGTTTTATCAGCTAAATATCCTGTAGTGGTTGCATTTTACATGTTATCCTTGAATGTTCTGTGGATAGTTGATCATATCGATTGCTACGTCTGCTATAGCCTTTACAGAATTTACGTTGTGGTATTTTTTTTTTAATTTAACACTCTGCCTGTCACAGTAGGTAGGGGTGTTTTTAATTAGTTTTTTCTATTAAGGCCATTTACATTTGATTGCATGTTTAGCCCCCACGACGATCTTTGAAACCTACCAACCATGTAGAAACATTTTGAATTAATAACATTATCACATGATGCACAACTTAAATAAATTATTTTAGTTGTTACATGACAAGTATCACCCTTGTTTGCAATATTTAAAGGAAACGGCAGTATATAGCAGTCAGTCAGTCCGTGCGTCATGACGCGTGTGCGAATGCCCGTCTGAAAATATCCTTTCTCCACCATAACTTTGCCATATGCAGATAAATTTTAATATAATTAAGCATACAATTTCGACCAACATAAGTCGAAGTGTGCTCTGTAATACCCGTTTCCCTACCGCCTATTCCAAGGAAAACTCGGAAATATGTGCCCTATCGACACATTTCATTTGTTATAAATCAATACAAGCAAAATTCATGAGTGCTGTAAAACAATCAATAGTTTGAGGAATTGTTTATGAACGAATTAACGTCAGACACTCAAACACCTTCTCACCAGGGGACGCTTGGCAGAGCAATGAATGTGTTAAATCAAACGATAGTACAGCCGTTATCCCCATGTTATTGATATAATGATCAAAAGACGTTGGTCCGTACATTATCGATAAAATTGTAATTTAATGACTTTAATAGTCAGAAAAGAGAATACACAGAGAATACACAGATAGCATTGTTTATATTACTGCTCAGTAAAATTGTCTAATAATGAAGAGAAAAGGTTATATTAAATTATATTAATTCCTTAAATATGCCATTGAGAGCAGCAGTGGTAACCTGTATTACCTATAAACATGGATCAATAATTTTGTTTACACGTTTTTTCTTTTTAAATTTTTTGAAAATTAATATCATAACTGTGAAAAACTACAGTATTGATATATGAACTAATTTCAAACAAACTACCAAATAACTCGAAAAAAGCCTCTTTAACTACTCAGTCATTTAAACATCACCATGTTATTTTTCTGTTCAGTAAGTGAAATTTGTATTTTTCAAAAAGCATTTAGGGGTAAAATAAACACTGTGTTACTCACGTCATTTTATTAAGACGATTATATATAAAGTAAATAAACAACATGATATTTATGCAATTGAAAATAAGTCAATATGTAAGGTAGTCATTCGGTCAATCGTTATACCATTTATTGTACACACAATATTTATTAGGTTATGCTTTGACCGACACTAATACATATTAGTGGGCCAATTACTTAGGATAAAATGGATAGCTCATTTGTTTTATGGTCAGCAAAATAGAGGTCAGGGTCACAGGGGATTTTTTACCTACTAAAGATATAAAACACGATATCTTCTAATGATTAAGCCTGGATCCTTCATTTTTAAAAGTGGGTTAAGATTATCACAAACCCGAAGCAAATAATATGTTTGTGGACATTGGATGAAATGAATGTAACGTTTTAAGTCCAATGTTATGGACACTGTAATATGGGGGCTGTTTACCTCATAGAACATTTCGTGTCTTAAAGATTCGAAAAGAAAGCTTCAATTAAGAATACTTTAAATAAATATGCTATTCTAGAGGAAAAATGGACACGTATTTCGGTTTGAGGCGTACCGGTAAGAGGACAATGTCACAAGAGTTTGCAATGTGTTTGAAACAATATCTAGTGCATACGTACGTATTACATTATACATTCGTATGCTTGCTCGTCACGAGGGAAATGTTAGTTCTTTAAATGTTTATACCAATTCATCAAAGATCCTACGCCATATTAATTATCATCGAACAACTGCACTTATTGATGACTTTATCAAGAGAAATACATGTTTTACCTTGGTATATCAAAGATCAGTGGAGTGAGATGAGTTTATCTAAAGATATTTCACGTATGTAAGATGTGTTCTTCATAACATTTATTTGATAAAGTTTCATAAAAAGGAGCTGCATGTTTAATATGCATGAATTTATATTGTAAAATTTCAAAAATGGTCAAAAGCTGCAAAGACTAGAGATTAGATATTTGCATGAAACATCATCTAGCCCTAGTTAAATTCAGTTACAGAGCATAGTATAATTCTGATATTATCTTTTGCCACCAACTGGATGCGATACTCGTTGTGTGGTGACATATACATGGGTTTGATATATCTTTGGTTTAAATGAACTGAACTTCGTTGGACCTTTCTTTGCTACAAATGTGAGCATTAAAAATACAGCTTTAACAAGTTATATGAAACAAAAAGGATTGTATAGCTAAAAAGTCTCAGATATCAGCCGCCACGCAAGAATGTAAGGTTGTATTAACCCGCTATGCGGTGAGTTTGATTGGTAAAAATGATATATAAAAAAACATCCTACATACTTTGCATTTCCAAAATAATCTATTACGGGATATGTGCATTAGATTATTCCCTATTAAAATATGGAATATGTCAAGGAAAATACCTATACGTATTGGTATTGTTGATACTTAAACCAACTTGATATACCATTTTAATAACTGTTATGAATAATGCTTTTTTGCGATTGGAACATCAGCTATTATCCGTTGTTTGTGACTATTTATAAAGCAAATTCATATGATACTGTAATGTTGAATATACGCAACTTATATTTTTGTACTTTGTAAATATTTGTATACCTTAACATTCACGACAAATTAATGACGGGAATTATTTATTGGGAATTTATCATACTTTTTGGTGTCATAAACATTTACCTTTTAAAGTAATAAAAGTAATAACAAAAAATATGACAACAATATAGTGCTTTGTAAAATAGTTATCAAAATAAGGCACTGTTATAAGTCCTCAACATAGCATTTGAACTGTGACCAAAACTAGCGCCCGTTTATCTATTGTACATGGATTTATTCCTTACATTACTGGTAATTGTGAATTTTCGGGTGATAGTGTTTCCTCTTTGTACACCTGTTAGCCCACAAATAAAAAAAGCAAAGCAACAACACATGTATATGCAATGACATAGAATAATAAGTTATGTAAGCCACAATTCCTTCTGCATTTTAATTAATAAACACGGGATTGATTATGGTTACCAAAAATAAGAAGCTATCTAACACTGGACTCAATAATTATTTAAGAATATTGGATACATTTATGTTTAAATAGTGCAAAGGTGTTCATATACATACGTTTCTGAATAACAGAAAATAAGGTAAAGCGGTTATAATGCAGCTCCCCAAATGAGGACAAATTCACAAGGTTGGCATTTCTTACATAATGTTATACAAGGGGAAAATACCTGCAAAAACCCATACAACAATATGAATTACAATCAATTACACGCAGAAATAATCATACTAAATCATAATAATATTGAAATCCTTACTTTTTACAAAGAAACTCTAAAAACCAAACCGCATGATTTCCTATTAATTAAACCCATTATAATATTGTTACATAGTAACTGGTACATAACAACTATCTACGTTACAACACTGTATGAACTCACGAATACGTACGTCGTATTAAAGAAAATAAAGAATCATCCATGTTGACAAAGTTCGACAAATTGGCATTTCTGTTGTTTGTTTTCTTCAGCATTTAAGCAATGTTTTAGGTTGTTAAAAATAATTATTCAGTCACAATAACATGTTTTATACTGCACAATGATCATCTGGATAAGTGAAAATGCACGAAAGAATAATTCATCTTATTCATCAGTACATCATATACAATTTATTATTTATATCATTATAAAGCTCTATTTACTCGTCTGACCTTTTTACTTTTAAAACGAAATTCTGCAATTGAGATGAGATAAAATGTTGTTTTTGTCCATGAATTCCTCTATCCGACAGTACATATGCTTTTAAACGTCTACAATGTCCATATCATTATGATCAAGCTCATGAGCAACCGCAGGATAAATTTTTATGCGAAGACAATGTACCGAAGAACAAATTTCTTCCCTTTTGCTATATGCAGTAAAAGGTCCGCATTTTGCAAACTGACTGATTATTGCAAGTATGTCTACGATTATTCCGACAAAGTCGATCACGAAGGTCACTAAGGCTATCACTCATTTCGTTGAAGAGGGTTCAAATAAATCTTTTCCATATAAAGAAACCAGCGCAATGAGTATTGCAATGTCGCCAACAATCATCGTAACGCATGTAAAAGTTATTATCATTTCGATTTGGTTGTTCATGTGGTCTTTGTGATAACATATGCAACATAAACATATTTGTATGGATATCACCAGCGAGAAGACACCTATTACACAGCCAAACAGTATATACTGAGTTTTTACAATGAAATTGTTACACTTGATACCATCGTCACAAGGTACCATGTTTAAATTTAACTCGATACTCAACATAATTATGCGGATAAACCCTCGGATTGGCATTTGACATTTCTTCGGAAATCGCTTAATTTTTGAGCATGAACATTCACATTTCTTCGGAATTCGCGTAAACTTTGAACATAAACATTGTATCAAGTTAAGGAATATTTAAACAATCATCAAAACCAAATCCGCAACTCCATACATTCTTCCAATAGCAATAAACGAATAAATACAAACTTTACATGAGTACACTACACCACATAGCGGATAATTCGTGTTTTATATTAAACACTATTTCAATATATATTCAACCTGTTTACATTTTGACAGAAGGTTTGACGAAGTTTTGAATTTGTGCCGTAGATTCCATAATAAATAGAAAGCTGCGTATAAAATAATACAATAGCACTATATTAGTAATTATCAGACATTAATAACATTTGACGAAGTTCGACTTGACAAGATTAACTGAAGTGGAATTGCCGATTGCTTTAAGCGTGCATTTATTTAATCATAGAAGACTGACTTTTTGGCGAAGGATATTGTGTCAAAAAAATTAAGTTACATATCGCCTTGTCGCCTTACTTTATAGTTAAGTTATAACGGACGTCTCAATTATGAACAATAGTGTCAATGCTGATTAAGTTGCTTGTCTTCAGAATAAATTAGACATACCAGCCTTGGTAAATTATTTAATCAAATATAATATTGTTCAATTAATCATTACCAAGGAATTGAAATTGATATGAAATTGTAAATACATGTAGTTGTATTAGCTATGCCATCAATGGCCATTAAAATTTTATATATGAATATAAATAATGCAATTTTTTAAACAGTTATACACTGTCACTCTATGACAAGTAAACAATTAGTTGCTAAAACATGTACTGCACTATACATGTTTGAACACTTATATGTGCAAAAGAATCCGTCAAACATACATATAAAATGTTTTATACTAAATTAACTATTTATTTAAAAATAACTATGGCCTATGTGGTCAAAAAATAGGTATAAATGAAAAATAGATACATGCGTCCAAATATACAGATACATCCAATCGACTCATAGTTGAAAAGAAGCAAGTTATCAAAATATAAACGAAAATAAGTCTCGAAGTGTAATATATGTAATATAGGATACCATTCACCGTTATAAGTATTCATAAAGCAGACACAAGAAGACAATGATATATCATTCGGGAAGATCTACATCATGCAATATTTGTAATTCGATCTTAAACGTGACTTCTGATTTATTTATCACCAATGGACTAAACGATCGATCCAATAAAACGCTCATTTTCGTTGTGAGCAGCCTCTTAAATTTTCACTGATAGCGATTTTCTTATATTCGGAGTGGTTTGGGCAGAACTAGTAAAAAGTACTCCACCAGTGAACGGCATACACACACTCTTTGTGAGGTCCTTGTGCGCCTGAGGCGGCATTATAGCAGGACCTGGAGTGTGTCTAAGGCCCCCTACCTACCTGAATTAATAAACAAGACTCACCAAAGTTGGGACTACGTTCAAATTATAGCTGCAAGCTCTAACTAATTAGTTGTTTGTTCCGAAAGATATACAAGGTTTGTGTGGATTATGCTTTGGGCGTTAACAGGAGTAGCCGGTGGATGCCTACTTGTCCGTTCTGGTGACAACCGACCAAGCTCAAATACGCCGGGAGCGATCCGAATAACTGTCACACGGACACATAACTCTGCATATGAAATTCACTTATTTCTATCCGTATAATGCTTATGAAGTGTCATGGCTGTATGTTGGTTATATTGATCACGAACTAATTGTTTGGAACTTTATGTTTCTTTCCAATCCAAATGACTTCTGTTTTATCAAAGTTTACGTTAAGTCAAGAAACAAATAAGAACTTATACAACTTTACGTAATGCTTCATTCAGACTTTTGTCAGTCTCTTCCAAAATAAAAGTTGTGTCATCAGCACCATGTGAACGTTTTTTTTCTTGGTGTTTTATTAATGTGTATAACTTTGATGTCGTTATTATTTCTTATTGTGAAAGATGCTATGTCAGTGGAAAAAAATAAAGCCATTAGAGGGAAATGGGTCCAACACCGAATAAAAAATAATTCTGATAAATGGCCGAACTGTTTGACAGGGGATTTGGCATCTTTGTAAGATATATTACATCAACGTTTGATTCAGGACCAAAATTGAAAGAATAACGTATTACATCAACAAATGAACATGATAGAGGATCAAAAGCATTTTCGAATTCAATTAAATGCAACATATGAGCAATAACTTTCTCTTCAGTAAAGTTTAGAACACCAAATATAAGTCTTGTATTTTCACCTTCCTTGTGTGGTAAATTTACTGGTGTGTAACCGGAACAGTACGGCAGAGACTAATCGATTGACCGGAAACGAATGCAGATAATCAGCAGTCATACTGTAGCCTTATACCTAGACGGACGTCTATTTTTGTATCGTTGATCATCCTATGTGTTTTGTGTGTCTACGTTCCTGGCCTGAGGGATCTGGGAACAGATACAGCTTTATTTCAGGTAAGTACTACCAGTATTTACTTCACTGGCGCTGCGAGCAATAATTTTTGCAACTTTCGCAGTTCCAAAATTTGAACCTTTGCGGGAAAATACCCGCCATTGTGGTTTGATTTTCTGCTGTAGTATGGCTCATTTTGTTGTCAAGATTGTGCAGAAACTGCACAATAGTGACATTTAATTTTGCATTTTATGAAAGTGCAACAATATTTTGATATTTGTGATATTTTTTGCGATTGAGGCTTTCGCGGAAAAATTGTCCGCCATCTTGTTTTGACACATGTCGTCAGTCATTATTGACGATTGCATTGTACATTTGTTCATTTATTCTATTAATTTTGTGAATTAAACTTTTAGTTCATTATTCTGGAATAGTTGCATGGTTTCAGAATAGTTTCTGGACTAAACTCAGGATTAAACAGTAAACGTACGTGTACTTTCATGCAATAGTGAAAGTCATCTTTGGTTAATCTGAAAGTTTGTAGATTTATTCTTTTGAGAAGTTATTTCATTAGAATAATTGGTATTTCACTGGGAGTTTTTAAATTTCCCTGATTTAACAACCATCTATAAATAGCTCTGGATACCCCATTTTTCATTGGTTGTTGCCATGAGCAAACCGGAAACGGAAATCGTTCCATTGTTTACTTTCCGGTAATTGGTATTATTTCACTTTCTAGTGTGCGATATCCAGCATATTGACCGGATCACCCATGGATAGTTTGTATTATTTCGCTTTCTAGTGTGAAGTATCCAGCATATTGACCGGATCACCCATGGATAGTTTGTATTATTTCGTTTTCTAGTGTGAAGTATCCAGCATATTGACCGGATCAACCATGGATTGTTTGTATTATTTTGCTTTCTAGTGTGAAGTATCCAGCATATAGACCGGATCACCCACCTTGTTTATAACCTCCTTTGTATTGACTATACCCGGATCCCATACTTCCCGTGTCTTCTCATGTCTTTTATTCCATGTTTTTGTTAAGAGGATCACATCATCTACGTCCTCCAAATCAAGATCCAGGTGATACTTGTTACACTCCCCCACGATGGTTTCCCTGGCCAAAACATCATGATTGCCATTCTTTGCACCTGCCCTATGATTAACCATCTTTGTCCTGAACTCCATGCTACTTTGCTCCAGCTCTTGCTCTTTGAGAAAGAGGTCTGCTCTGGGAGTGTTCAGTGTGATGATGGGTTTGTCCAGCTGCACTTGCCCCCCTACCGGAGCCTTCTGTAACTCAGTGGCCGGACTGGCTGACTCACTGACCCTCGCTTGGTCTCCACTAGCAGCCTTCATCTGAGCCTTGTATCCACTGACTACCTCCTGATGGTCTGCTACATGTTCTTCAGCCTTCTCCTGCGCACTGGTCTGATGCTGAGTCTGCATCTCAGCTTCAACTTTCTCATGGTACGCAGCCAACTGGGCAAGACTAGCATCTGACATGAGACCAGCTTCATCTACCGGTCTCTCGTATTCCTCCTTCTGACTATCGGCCTCAACCTGCATCTGATGGACCAACATATCCAACTCACTTCTATCCAGAATTGTGTGGTTGTTTTGTTCATTCATCTTTCTGAAATTTTCCTCACTTTGTACCAGTCTCGTTTGCAGTTGGTTATTTTCTCGTTCCCTATTCTGGAATTCATTGCCCTGCTTCTGCAGGTTCTCCTTCTCCACTTTCATTTTGTTCTCCGTCAGTCTCGACTTCCTCTTAGCAATGGCATCTGACTTCTCTGCTTTCAAACGCTTGAAGATTGCACGAGCTTTCGCCAACTGATTTACTCGGGCTTTCTCCAACTGATTTGTTGAAGCTTTCTCCAACCGTTCAATGCATTTCTTCAGCTGCATGTTTTCGTGACCAAGTGATTGTGCCTGTGACCTTGACCTTAAGATTTCTCCATCTTTTCTCTCCAGCTCCTCATGCACTTGCTGCTTCATCTCTGCAATAGCTATCTGTCTGTCTTTCTTTAACTGTTCTATCATCTCCCGTGCCTGTTGTACCTGCTGCTGTAATTTACTCTCGATGGAACTCTGCAGTTTTTGAAACTGGGCTTGCAGCTCCCTTAATTCTTGGTCAACGCGTGCTTTATCAGTGAGCATAGCCGCCTGCTGTTCTTTGCTCTCTTTCAAGAGTTCTATTATCCCTACTTTGTCTTCTATTTCCTGGTTGACTTTCACCACCAGGTCTCTCTTTGCCTGCTGTTCCATGGCTATCTGTTTTTTCATCTCAGACATACGTCGGGAAGCGTGGTCTTGACACTGAATCATCGTCGACTTTAACTTATCTCGTTTTTGTACCACTTCTTTGTATACGGCCATCAGGTCCCTCTTAGAGACGTTGTTCAGGTCCATCCCAATCTCATCCATCTCTGACTGTAGATCAGATGAGAGGCTGTTCTGCATGTGACTGAAGCTAATGTTGGCGCGGAATGAGCCCTTGTTTGTTGAGCTGATGGTTGAAGTGTTGGAACCAGAGGCCCGAGACGCGACATCACCTTCCCCTGTCTGATTGTTGGGTGAACAAACAGGTATATCAATCTGCTGCTTCACATGTAAACTGGCCGGGCTGCCTTCTAAAGACTGTTTAGCCGTAACATAGCCGGACGAATAAAAACTACTGAACTTGTTACTGTCTTCAGGGACTGCTTTTGTTTTCGGCGTGCTCTCTGCGAGTGGGAGGTCACCCTCTTTAATCTCAGCTGTTTCGGGGAGTTCCTGGCAACCAAAACGCCTCTCCAATTTCTCCATGATTGCGTTGTAGGTAATATCTGGTGTCTTATTGGTAATAAGTGTATGGTAATCCCTCGCCGTGTCAGTGAGACACAAGCACAAATAATCCTTCTTCTCCTTTTCACTCCAATCATTCACCACCACATAGCGGTTAAACTTGCTTTTAAACGACTTCCAACTACCCTTTCCACTATACACCAGTGTTTTTGGTTGTTGGGTCAACCTTTGTCGTCTATCATCATGTTGGTGGGTTCGACCAGCATTATTCTCTCGTTCGGGAACGATGACGCCCTTAATTGCCGGTTGAACATTTGGTTGTACATTTGTACCTGCAGGTAAAACATTAAGTTGTACACTTGTGCCTGACGGTTGAACATTTGTTTGTACATTTGAGCCTGCCGGTTGAACATCTGTACCTGCCGGTGCGAATCCATGGTTTGTTACACCAGCTTGTATTCTGATCCCTTGGTGCCCCTCCATATTAGTGAAAGGCTGTAACTGTCCTTGGGCCGGGTACCACTGCGGATAAGGGTACCACCTGTATGGGGACCCATTTTGTGGCGGTCCTTCCTGCCATGGTGGGAACTGCAATGGTTGTCCAGGGTATGGCTGCTGTTGGATTTGTGGGTACGGACCAGTTGGTTGCACAGATGGGTACTGGTAAGGAAATGGTTGTTGTGATTGTGAAATTGGTCGTGTCTGTACTTGAGTTGGTTGCGCTGACGGGTACTGATGAGGAAATGGTGTTTGTTTTTGTACATTGTGTTGCAATGGTTTCATTTCCTCAAAATAAGCTGAACCTAAATCAATAGTTCTCTCAGCCATGGTCCGTCAATGTCAATTTACTGTCCAAGTTTAGTCAAGTATTTCAAATGAAGTACACCACACACACACATTTGCAATTAAATGCAATGATATGTAAAACTAATACAAACAAGTATTTATCTAACTATTCCTGGCTCACAAAAACTTTGAATTTCAATATTTATCACACTCACACCCCACCATACAATCAATGAATACTCTTTCTCCACCCAATCAAAATTGGGAGCAAATGAGCACAAGTGTAATAAAACAAATTAATGGCCATCACAACTCAAATAACATATACTAGAAAATTAAACACCCAGTATTTGGTACCGGGTATTTGTTCTTTAGTGATTGTGATTATTAATAGGGTCAAGTATAAATATTGTTCAATAGTGTGTGGTTATCTAAATGACTCAAGTGTAATAATATTAAATTGTTGAAAGGAATAGGTTTCAATCACGCACAATACTAAATAGTAAATCTATTTCTCAACCTAATAAAAATGAACACACAAAAATGGAATCAAATAGACATAAATGTTATAAAGCAAATGGCCATAAACACCAAAAATTTACGTATCCAAAATAGAACACCCAGTATTTAATGCCGGGTATTATAGCCGTAGATAACTCTCAGTATTGATAGAGACCTAGTATGAATATCCATTTAATGGTATGCAATTATTTTAATGACTCCAGGATAATAGGCAACTATTACAGGAAATGGATTGGGTTTATACCTATAACCTCAACTCAACCAGACACTGCCGGTAAAGTATGATGCAGGTTATGCGCAATCCCCAGCGTTGCCGGAGAACCGATAGTCTCTCTGCTCACTGCGACTTCGCGATCCCCAGCGATGCCGGAGAACCGATAGTCCCTCTGCTCACTGCGACTGCTTGACCGCAATGCACGTCTCCTCTGTACCCTCAAGGCCAGATACCTCCGGAAATAATACCAACTATCGGTTAAATGGAACGGACCGGGGATGGTGACACGGCTAATAATTATCTTCTTATCTATACATGCATACTTACAGAATTCACACTTTTGCCGTCTTTCACGCTCTGCATTGTTAAATGATCGCAATCAGTCAACAATGTGACGGATATCAAAAACATTAAATACATGTCACTTAAATGTCACACCCATAGAACAAGAAACGGAAAATAAACTGTGTTGTATCTTAATATTATTTTATTTAGTTATTTTCTTGCATAAGAATGTGGTCAAAACAAGGAAGCGTGATCGTTTGAAAATCTGTCACGTAACTTATCTCCCAAGTCTGGAAATTGACCGACCGACTGGACACTGTTGACAGTGATGTAACCTATTGTGTGTGTAGACAGCCAGATGACGGTTTTATGATCGAGTGATGTTGGTGTGATGAGTGGTTTCACGGGAGATGTGTGAATGTGAGTGAGGAAAAAGGTGTGAGAATAAAGAAGTATAAGTGTCCGAATTGTTGTAAGACGTAACTCGCTCGTGTGCTTGAAAATTTAGTTTTATAGTGGTTATAGGTTTTAGCATGTCTGAATCCGGCTCTGTTGCTGGAGAATATAAAAAGTGTGTCAATTAGCTAGTAGATAATTCTGTTAGACAGTACATTTAAGTTTATGATATGCACTTGTAAAATAACATGTTTTAAAATACCATGTATTCTTCCTTTAGTTGATTTGTGTGAAGTATTGTCTTAACTATGACTACTGTATCAAGATCATAATGTTTAATCTGTTGATAAAAGGAATATTTGGAGTAAATGCTTTTATACTATTTCGAAATAACTTGTTAATATTAAATGTGATTAGGAGAACTCTTAAGAATTATTATAAGTTACAGAAATTATGATTGGCTTTATACAACAAATTGTTTATTATTAATCTTCATTATACTTTGTACAACTTTGGCACATGCTGAATTATATAGCAATTGTTCATACTTTGTGTACACCTTTTAACCATTTCAGTAATAATGGATTTCTGATAGATTACCCAGTCTTGAAATTATTTCACATATTTTCAAGGAAGTACTGGTACCATTTGACTTGATAATATATTAATGTTGATGTTTAGTGGATTATATATGTTCTCCATTATTGCACAATGTAACACGAAAAGTGGTTTTAATTATAATATACATGTAATGTAAAATCTGTAGTTGAAGAAGTATGTTAAGAATTCAGAGTTTTATAGCCTTTAATGCTCCTTGATCTATTATGGAATATTATAACAAAGCCATTGTTACATTAGAAACTGATCTGACTACTGAATATGCACTAATTAATGTCAGTTAAAACATGCTTTCTTCATTGCTTGATTGATTTCTAATAAGCCACATGCAAGTTACATGCACGTGTGTTTTAATTGCTGATGTTTGCTAAGATATTCTGATTAGTTTCTTATTATGCTGTGGTGTGTTTTCTCATTTTATTGGGTACTGGGTACTCCAGAAATTCATCTTGGGCAATACAATTAGGATGCAAATTTTCCCAATTCAAGAATAAAAATGTCCAACTCGACACAATAAAATAGTTGGATGTATTGAATTTTACAGTTTTGATCATGTTTCAGGGCAATTTTGTAAAACATACTTCAAAACCACATATGGTTCTTAAGGCACTTTGGTTCCATGTTTAACTAGCACCAGTACTATTCTGAAAGGCTGAGAAAAGACACTAATTCTTTTGGAAATGTACACAGATACATGTCTGTCTGTAAATTGTATAAACACGAGATTATTGATGTACAACTTCATTCGGCAAACGGGCTGAGTGTTGTTTAAATATTATTTGATTAAAAACAATATGAATCTGGCAATAAGATCTTAAATAAGCATTATCACAGAAAAGACACTTGTGATGTTCGTACGTTTAACACTCCGGATTTGTCTGGAGGCTACATAATTTTTATATAACGACTTAACGTACATTTATATATGTTCAGGATAATTACTCCGGTGAAAGGCTGGAGGTATCAATCCCACCATTTTTCTGTTTAAGCCTGCATTTGTCTTGCTGCAGGTGGTAGAAATCAAGATTCTTAAAACTACCCTGTGCGGCTGCTGAGAATGTCATCTTCCTCCAAGCTTGAGGTTTAATGCAAGCTGAAAGTGACCGGAGACCGCTGGTTACGACATGACTTTTCAACAGGGTTTATCCGACATAATTGTGTTCATGTTCTCCAGTTACATCCGAAGCAATTGGAGGACAAAAATTCCTTCATACGTTGTTATCCCTATTTGTACTCACAATATGGGTTCAAAACCAAAGATGAAGGGAAGAGGAGGAGAAATAGCATGGGGTCATTAGGAAGAATGGCGTCCGGCGAAAGCTGGAAGTTGAGAAGCCTCCTATAGGTAGTCATGTACCATGGCCAGCTGGACGACTGAGTACTTTCTCGGGTCTACTGTTCGGCTTGGTACCCTGCTGGACTTTGCCCATAAGCATGACTTAGGAATCAACGCGGAGGTGTCTCTAGCTGAAGTAGATAGACAGTGGTTGTCCGAGTTCGCCCGTCAATCAGGATGGCCGGAAGTGGACTTCGACATTCAACATCTGAACTCGCAGGCTCTTCTTGCCCATTGGCGTGTCCTTGTCGGTCTACTGAAACACATTCCAAGGGATCGACGAGTTTACTTCTTCAACCTGGACAATCAGCGTACCTCTAGTACCGTCCCGGCTGTGGCTGGGTTACATGTTCAAATCCCTGACGTGGAGCATCCAAGTACCCCGACCCCCGGTTGTGGCAGTGACGGAACCTGCAGGAAGTGGAACGGCTCATGCTGTTTCTAATGTACGGAACATGTCTGTTAGGGAGTATCTGGCAGTATCCGGACAGGCAAACCTTTCGTTGGCTAGGGGGAACACATCCCAGGCGTCAGGGCGACCAGTAACGACCAGGATTTCGGCCTTCGATTCTCATTTTCACCTGGACCAGTCTCTAGTGAAATTGGGTATGCCGTATTACTCAGATATCCGGACCATTCTGGATGCAGATGTAGGGATCAGACCCCAAGTTGAAGTGGATGTGGTAGGAGGTGTCCTGATCTATTGTGACCCCGAACCGAACCAGCAGATACTTGGGGGCTACAGGAGGAAGTTCTGACAAGGATACTAGAGTTGTCATCCCCTTGTCAACCAATCATCCTTCATATCCGGGATGGGGAGGATCGGCAGTCCGGAGTGCTCTATCTGGAATGTCTTGAATTATTAAAGCCCAATGTTGCTCGGACGCAGAAAGTGGTGCTGCATTGTTTCACCAGCGCGCAAGAGGTAGTGGTCAGCTGGTGTAAGGCATTCCCTAATTGTTTCTTCAGTACTCGACTTTTCACGGAGGCGCAGAAACAGGCAGTCCGGAGGGTCCCGGCGAACAGGCTGTTGATCGAAACTGACTCGCCATACTTTCGACCAGCTGGGGCTCAGATGTGCACTCCATCCTTTTTAGGGGACGTGGCCAACGTTATGACGTCATATCGGGATAGCGAGGTCAGGGACGTGTGCCAGCTGACCTTGAGGAATTCCACTCAACTGTTTGGGCTATAAATAGCATAATGTAATATGACATTCGTGTGGCCAATTATTGAATTTTGAATATGGAGTTTTAATATTTTAATGTTTAGGACACTAATTTTAACAGAAAGGATCGCAACTGAAGTGTATAGACAATGAATGGAAGTAAAAGTTTGGAAAAACTCCGTTGTTAATTAAAAGTTTAAAGAAAAACTATATGCTGGGCACAATTTACTCCTCTAGTCTGTGTTAGTGGACAATTAATGGAGCATTGCAGAATTGAATACAAAATAAAGTATCACCAGGGCCCGGAACTTTAGTGTAGGCCAAATTTTTGATGAAGTAACAAGTTACCAAGACCGAAAAAGGACTCTATGGCTCTTTCCCGTTGGATAAAATGGGGAGGAGTGTGGTAAATTTACTGGTGTGTAACCGGAACAGTACGGCAGAGACTAATCGATTGACCGGAAACGAATGCAGATAATCAGCAGTCATACTGTAGCCTTATACCTAGACGGACGTCTATTTTTGTATCGTTGATCATCCTATGTGTTTTGTGTGTCTACGTTCCTGGCCTGAGGGATCTGGGAACAGATACAGCTTTATTTCAGGTAAGTACTACCAGTATTTACTTCACTTGTTATCCTTCTTTGACAAAACCTATTTATCAAAATGTATAAGTTTGTATGCATATTTTCCTACTGTTTGTAATAACATCTTTGCCAATTGTTTAAATAGTATTTAAAAAAAGTGGAATCGGTCTACAATTTGTTTTAAACAATACAGATATGTGACCTTTTTAATGCATAAAATTTACCATTGTGTTTGAGTAACAGGTTACATGTACTTCCCCACCTTGAATTAGTTTATTGAGAGATCTTACTTAAAACGTACCAGTTTGTTTTCCAGACCTAAAACTACTCAGCATAAAAGCCTGAACTGCCAAGACTTTTATTATTAGTAAATGTCAAAGACATTGTTGCTTCTGATAAAGATATATTTCCATGTAGTTAAAGTGCTTTTGTATGAATAATATTATGACCAATGAATAATATTATGACCATTTATGTTGATAACTAAATCTGAAAAACGTTTTAGTGTCGCAAGTCTGATTGCTTTTTGTAAAAACATTGGTAAAATATATTTAACCTTCTTTGAAATTATTTTTAGATCACACATAACATTTTCATGTTCATCCTTTAATTTATAAATTGTTTTACAAGGTGCGCTTTGTTTTTCAAAAAAGTTCGTTTGTTTTAACTTCGATAATCCATTTCGACTTTGCTCTAGTAATACTAGATATTATTTTCTGTTCGTTAATATGATCAATTTCTTGTTTAAAATGTTCGATTCTTCAATATTTGCATTTTAAACATATTGTTCTAGATCATTTAATACAACAAGGATATATGTTCATGTTTAGCACGAATTTGATTATAAGTGGCATATTTTCATCGTGTTTACGTTTGCTGAATCTGTAACTTAGTATACATACACAATTGAAGGGACATTTCAACACAATTATTCAATAAAATTGTGTTTCAAAAATCAGTTGTCAAATACCTTTTTTACGTGGTTAATTTATAGACAGACATACAACGACAATCAACTTATAACTGTGTATTTTCTTGTGTAGTTTCCCTTTTATTTCCGTCATACATGAAGACACTGCATTCCACTACAACCGTCAGGAATGGAACTATGGGTCGCTGTGTTTGAAATGAAAACAAGTCCATCTTAAACAAATAACACATCGCAATAACCACATCAAAATAATTGAAATGATGCAGGAAGCATTTATGTACTGCTTGAAGCAATTGGCACAGCACATGTTAGGACACACACATTCTAGGAATCGTTCAACGAAACAGAACAGTAGTAACATCGATACCACAAGGACGTTAATTATTCCAAAAACGAGAAACTGAGTGTTAGAAATGTGTTTTCACAGTTCTGGATTTGTTTACACGAAAACACATTAGCAAGGGACTCCGCTGTCAGAACTGCAAGAAAAGCGACGAATCTCGATTTCATTCTATGCTTGTAAAAAGTACTGTCCCTGATGCCACCGACTTTATCGTTCACAAAATCAATTGCAAACATCCTCCAATCCGCATGGTCATCAATTTCGGTGAGAAAGCGGGAGTATGTCGTTTGTCTTATAAATGTACAGTTATTTCAAGATAAATTTCGCGGACGACATTTAGAAGAAACGTTACGTAAAAATTAGTCGTATACAATCCAGACTATTTATGTATTTCAATCTTAGGGTTTCAATATAAATTTAAATACATTTTACTGGTCAAAGGGAGGCAACCCAAACAGTTTAACCTCATGCATGATTTACTAACATTATAGTTATCTAACCCTGGTTCGTGATTCACGTGTACGAAAATCTCAAGAGTTACTATTCATTGACGTATTTCTTATTTTTTGGAGGACACAATATATATTATATTTTATTATGTAAGCTATAATTTTATTTGTTAACTATTACATTACATAGTATTGTGGCATGTATATACTATTTTGTATTGTTTGCATTCGACATTAAGAAACCGTTTATTGTATTTAATTTTACATAGACGACTCGCACCTACTCTTCGTGTATGTGTAGTTTTCTATCGCTTTCTTAAAATACATATTCTTGATGATACGTATGATTTATTAAATATTTGTTTCAGAGAAATTCCTTTTCATAACATCGGAGAATGGTCAAATAACAAGAAAATATATAAACATTTCATCTGGGTTCACAAATTTAATGCTTGCCAAATACGAACCTCGAAACGTAATCAACAACTGTCCAATATGATTAAATATGAAACAAAAGAAGACACATGTAATGGTTAAATCGTCGAATTTATTTATTGGCCTTGATACAAATATACCAAACCCGAACCCAACCAAATGCATAAGTTTCTCATTTTAATTAATATGGTTGATAATTTGACAGGTTTTGATGACACAGCATATGTTTTGTATTGAGTGTACCGCTGTACCGCTGTTATTGTTTCAATGTTAAAAAGAACAAGGTACAATGCACTTGATAAAAAAGGCTATCGATTAGTTTTACAGTATGTCACACATTTATTACCCGCTCGCGTATTAATGAACAGTTTTCAAAATATTGCTAAAATCATCTTTTTTAATGTACGCATATTAGCTATTTTGCATAGAAATACGAAATATTTGAATGTACATGTTTTTACATATTAAAGGGACCATCATGATTTGGCAAAATGACATTTTTCAAAAAATGGATAAAGGCTTAGAAGAAGAATATATGGTTTATGTTCTTACAATGAAGGACATTAGATCAATAACATGATTTCATGAAATCATGAGCTTTGTACATAGAGTATAGTTGTTTTATAAGAGTGGAAGATAAAATTTATGTCATCAAGTGAGCACCAGATGTAATATGTTCATGAGGGGCGACGCCATGAGTGAAAATGTCATGTCTGGTGCTCATGAGATGAAATTAATTTAAAGCTTCCATCAAAATACACATTTTTTTTAATGCTATTTGCTTGACAATAGTAAGCATAAAATAAATAAGTGTATTACAATAATGTTATCATTGATACAATGTCACATAACAGTTGCAAGTGAAAATGTACACTAAAGTCTTTACATGGCAGGTATCTTTAATATTTACATAAGTAGATTTACCTTAAGTAATATCAAATGGGAATATGTTATTTCCTTTATATTTTTTTTTTAATGTAGCAAAGATTTGTTTTATTTCCATTGTATGCCATTATACTAAAATGCAATTGACTTTGTTATATTCAAACTATGTATAAAGAATACAATACAGTCATTTATTTGCAAAACTTGTGAAATAATTAGCAATTGATATGTAATTAAAAGTCTTCATTATGCAATTAAAACATTTATTGTCATAATTACACACTATTCCTATACTTTTAATGTTTAGGTCCATAACTTCATTATAAACAAACAAAACAAAAATCCAAAACATTAACATGGTCCTTAATATTTACATCCAAACAGTCATTTATCAGTAATTTTCACACAAAATTTTCATGGGGGAGGAGAAAAAAGAATGAATGGTGGACACTTTGAATGAATATGAGCTTTATAAAGCATTAATAGGTCTCTGTATTTTGCCCATTTCAATTTGATTGGGGCACTTCTTAGGTTCTGCAATTTAATTCCTTATGTGTCAACAGAATCCCCTATAATTTTCTTGGTAATTGCATCAGATTTAACTCATGAACCGGACCAGCATAATCGTAATGATAAAACACCTGTACCTGTGTAAATTTCAACACCCTAAATGTTATTTATCATAGTCAGCAATACCATACGTTGACTGATTTACCTGTGTAAACTCAAACATCCTAAATGTTATTTACATGTATCATAGAAAGATATACCATACCTTGACTAATGTACCCTTGTAAATTCAAACATTCTAAATTGTATTTTTCATAGTCATAAAAACCATACCTTAACTAATGTACCCTTGTAAATTCTAGCATCCTAAATGTTATTTATCATAGTCAGAAATACAATACTTTAACTAATGTACCCGTGTAAATTCAAACATCCTAAATGTTATTGTTCATAGTCAGGAGTAGCATACTTTGACTAATGTACCCGTTTAAATTCAAACATTCTAAATGTTATTTATCATATACAGATATACCATACTTTGACTAATGAACCTGTGTAAATTCAAACATCCTTAATGTTATTTACAATAGTCATAATACCATACCTTAACAAATGTACAATGTACATAGTTGAAGGAGCTACATACTATACAACAATTTTACAAAGTGCATCAATAGGTACATAGTTGAAGGGGCTACATACTATACAACAATTTTACAAAGTGCATCAATAGGTACATAGTTGAAGGGGCTACATACTATACAACAATTTTACAAAGTGCATCAATAGGTACATAGTTGAAGGGGCTACATACTATACAGCAATTATACAAAGTGCATCAATAGGTACATAGTTGAAGGGGCTACATACTATACAGCAATTTTACAAAGTGCATCAATAGGTACATAGTTGAAGGGGCTACATACTATACAGCAATTATACAAAGTGCATCAATAGGTACATAGTTGAAGGGGCTACATACTATACAACAATTATACAAAGTGCATCAATAGGTACATAGTTGAAGGGGCTACATACTATACAACATTTATACAAAGTGAATCAATAGGTACATAGTTGAAGGGGCTACATACTATACAGCATTTATACAAAGTGAATCAATAAGTACATAGTTGAAGGGGCTACATACTATACAGCATTTATACAAAGTGAATCAATAGGTACATAGTTGAAGGGGCTACATACTATACAGCAATTATACAAAGTGCATCAATAGGTACATAGTTGAAGGGGCTACATACTATACAGCAATTATACAAAGTGCATCAATATGTACATAGTTGAAGGGGCTACATACTATACAACAATTATACAAAGTGCATCAATAGGTACATAGTTGAAGGGGCTACATACTATACAACAATTATACAAAGGGCATTAATAGGTACATAGTTGAAGGGGCTACATACTATACAACAATTATACAAAGGGCATTAATAGGTACATAGTTGAAGGGGCTACATACTATACAACAATTATACAAAGTGCATCAATAGGTACATAGTTGAAGGGGCTACATACTATACAACATTTATACAAAGTGAATCAATAGGTACATAGTTGAAGGGGCTACATACTATACAGCATTTATACTAAGTGAATCAATAAGTACATAGTTGAAGGGGCTACATACTATACAGCATTTATACAAAGTGAATCAATAGGTACATAGTTGAAGGGGCTACATACTATACAGCAATTATACAAAGTGCATCAATAGGTACATAGTTGAAGGGGCTACATACTATACAGCAATTATACAAAGTGCATCAATATGTACATAGTTGAAGGGGCTACATACTATACAACAATTATACAAAGTGCATCAATAGGTACATAGTTGAAGGGGCTACATACTATACAACAATTATACAAAGGGCATTAATAGGTACATAGTTGAAGGGGCTACATACTATACAACAATTATACAAAGGGCATTAATAGGTACATAGTTGAAGGGGCTACATACTATACAGCAATTATACAAAGTGCATCAATAGGTACTTAGTTGAAGGGGCTACATACTATACAGCAATTATACAAAGTGCATCAATAGGTACATAGTTGAAGGGGCTACATACTATACAGCAATTTTACAAAGTGCATCAATAAGTACATAGTTGAAGGGGCTACATACTATACAGCAATTTTACAAAGTGCATCAATAAGTACATAGTTGAAGGGGCTACATACTATACAACAATTATACAAAGTGCATCAATAGGTACATAGTTGAAGGGGCTACATACTATACAGCAATTATACAAAGTACATCAATAGGTACATAGTTGAAGGGGCTACATACTTTACAGCAATTTTACAAAGTGCATCAATAGGTACATAGTTGAAGGGGCTACATACTATACAGCAATTATACAAAGTGCATCAATATGTACATAGTTGAAGGGGCTACATACTATACAGCAATTATACAAAGTGCATCAATAGGTACATAGTTGAAGGGGCTACATACTATACAACAATTATACAAAGTGCATCAATAGGTACATAGTTGAAGGGGGGCTACATACTAAACAGACATACAATAATTAAATGTATAGATATGCAAACACGTAGAACACGTTATGAAATAAAACTGTTTCAATATTTCTTGAATGAACAAACAAAGTTTCCTGTACGTACTGTGGTTGTGAGAATCGATGGACATTAGCGATTTAAATTTTATTATATTTGGTCTCGTGTAATATTTTTTATCAAAGAACGTTTTCTTATGTTGATGAGGGAATTACATTCGAGTAAATAATGAAATTCATCGCCAATATGAGTATTGGAGTTACATAAACAACACAGCCGTTGATTCAATTCTGTCCCATGCCAACTTCCAGTTTCGACGGGTATAAAAACAGATGTACTGGAAAAAGACCCTTTAATTAATTAATTGCCACCAATTATCGCAGTATTTGTAATATTTAGTATTTAATAAATTAATACTCTTAAGGAAAAGAAATCACACAGCGTCGTGAAAAAAATCTATATTAACACAAAGAAATACATATATATTTTCTATTTTTAAATATATACCTCATTTCCACACAAGCATAGAGGTCTCAGACACAAACAACGAATCATTACATCCGTATAATATTACGCACGGACTTGTAAACGTTTACCCGTTAATTTTTTTTTTCAAAACTATCGGTAAGATCGAAAATATATGCTAATATTGTTAATATAATCCGATCTACAAGTGTAAGGGAACTGATCAATGTTATTTTATGCTTTCTGGTGGTTTATCGAAAAATATCAGTGAATGAAAACTGTTAATTCACCGTTTAAAACCGTACAATTACCAGTGAAAATAATTGACATTTTTAATTGTTTTACCGGAAAAATATTTTGGAAAAAAATACCAAAATAACCATTTGTAAGCATAAAATAAACATAACATTTGTTGGATTCGATGAAATATCGATTTTAAACAAGGCCCAGAAGTTGTAAACGCGAATATTTCGTTAAAAAAGCTATATTCAATAAAATAAGATTTGAGAAACGTGCCATTGTAAATTAAGACAGAGAGAGAGAAACATATATTTTCAGATTTTTTCTAAATTTAATACTTCTTTTCTACAAAAAAAGAAGCATTATTAAACGCGTACTTGTAAACAGCTTTCAATGGTTTTCCTCAAAACTATCAAGATCGATACAATATGCTTACATTGATTTTAAAATATAAGATTTACAAGTTAAGGGCAACTGATCAATGTTTAATGATTTAATTCAATTTAATAAAACGCAAAGAAATCACACTGCCAAGGAAATATTAGCTCACTTTAATATTAGCAACACATGTATTTGCTTAGCGTTTATTATTTGTTACACAACAAAAATTTAATCGTTGATTTGCAAATTAACAGACTATTGATTCATTTATGAACATTTGGTAACTAAATAACGCCCATATGTTTTACACGCAAAACATAATAAATATGTCGTTAAAGAAGATAAAGTTAAGATCTAGCAAACGTGCCATTTTATAAAAATTGAAAATACAAATTTTATTTTTCTATCTATATATACACAACATTATCTATACGGTCGGCGTTTTATCGTCTGCCTTTTAACGAGCGCGCTATAGTTTTATTGAAGTCAGTCGCAATTGCCGCAGAAACATGATTTTATTTTACTTGATCTCATACCATAAAGACTCTTACATAGTGCATAACGTAAAGTTTATCATTTTTTATCAGTGTATTAAAAGTACTCGAGTTATTAAATCATTATATAGATTTTAACATTAGATTATATTTTTTAATGAAACGACGGCAATGATAGCAAGAAATATCTTTTTAAAAATGATGTTCTTCATATATCCTGATTTCGATAACCAGTACATGTACGCGTCTATCCAAAGTGCATGTGTACGTAGATTTAACTGATACTGCTTTGGATCTAATCAGACGTTTATGCGTTTGTTTTCAGCGCGTTTTCTAAATTAAAAATCAAACCACAATGACGGTGTAAAACGTCCTGTTAATTTTAATGTACTCAAAAATTTAGTAATAAATGACATCATTCATGAATGTAAATCCAATTGAAATCTCGCCTGGACACTTAATCACGTGGCTAATGCCTAAGTCACAGATAGACAACGATCACCGTCCGATCAGCGGCCGACGTATTTTTCCGCTAATCGGGCTGGCGACCGGCCGATGATCGCACGGAAACCGGCCCAATTTGTAGCATCGGGCGGCGTCCGGATTAATTTTAAGTCTCACTTTAAATTTTACCCGACGTCGGGCCCGGGAAGGAATCGAGATGAGATCGAAACAAGATCGGACGATCAACTCACGGGTATCGCCCGGCGATCGCCCGACATCGGATTCATTGAACGTGTATCGACAAAAGTAAAGGTATTTCCCAGAGGCATATACATCGGCCGGCGATCGCTTGATTGCCGGTGGGCCTCCGCACGATGCCCGACGGACGCCGGACGATGCTCGTGATGATGCACGTACAATGAATCCGATGTCAGGCGCACGCCGGGCGAAAACCGTTCGTTGATCGTCCGATCATTTTTCGATCTCAACTCGATTCCTTCCCGTGCCCGATGTCGGGTAAAAAAAACTATGATATAAAAAATATTCGGGACGCCGCCCGGTGCTACAAAATGACCCGATGTGCGTGCGATCATCGGCCGGCGCCAGCACGATGAGCGAAAAAAAACGTCGGCCGCTGATCGGACGGTGATCGGTGTCTATTTGTGACTGAGGTTTTAAACTTTGTCAATCATCGGACGGCGGACGGCTCCGACATGTCCAGTCTTCCCGATGCCTGTAGATCGGACACATCGGCCGGGGACCGGATCAAAGTGTCTTCTTTGCCTACAGATTACGCGATATTGCGGGTGTTTTTGTGGACTTTTTAATCCCCTATAACACTGGTTAAAGGGGATTGTGTCATTATGGTATAATGGAAATGAAGAAATTATTAGTAATAAAAAATATTAGCTATCTATAACGGGTATTCCGGTACGCTAAACACGCTCTTAAACGCGTGCGCGTTTACCGAAATCTAGCGTGTAACTAGGTGTAAATTAACACGTCTTCACTTGTATGTACACATGTTATACATGTACTAAAATATTAACGACACATTTTACCCCCACATATTTTATACACGAAAAAGCGCTGTATACCTGGCATTTCGGTTAGATTTTACACTCTCTCGACGCCGAGTGGGTACCGAAATCCCCATGTTCTAACGTATAAAAGTGGATTTCGTTAAGTTACGCAAGGTGGGTACCATTCCATATTGTTGTTAAAATACACGTGAAATAATCCACACTTAATAATGCTTATGTGTCATTAAAAGTTATGAAATATATTAATGTTGTTTAAGGGAGATTTCGGTAATTCTAAACATCACGCCGGGTATGCGAATACTTCGTTGACGGATGGCACTTCACTAACAGAGAACAACAAAAGCCACGCGCGAGAGTAGACTTCTTCAGCTATTTTGTATGTATGTTCTGTTTATTTGGTTTTTAGACACAGAACAATGTTTGGGTGATTAATGGTATAGCACTTCGTATTGCGAAGAAAGAAATTCGCGGAAAAACGGTGTATTATTAAAACAACGATAAAATTCCATCGATAATCAGCATGAATTGAATGATCAGTACATATTTTAACAAAATAAAGATACTTGGAAATAATTAAGAACGTGCTTACTATTCGAAATTAAAAGATCAATATATCCAGTAATGTTACAACATGTCACATTTTAGTTTACTAATGTATTTGAGAAAATTCAAATGTTTTAAGAGTCGCATGCACATTTTTCATCTGCACTTCGTTTACCGATCATCTAAAAAACAATGGCACTTCGTTTCCCGACATCTAGACACTTTTTTCCAGATATAACACACTCGTTTTTTGTGAATAAAAAATGCAGAATTCGCTGTGGAATACTGTTAAAGTAAGCAGGCAATAAATAAAAATGTATGTACTTAGTACGCAAAAAAAACGAATTACCGAAGCATGTTCTTATCCCTTTGAACTATGATTATGATTTGGTATAAATGTGAAAGATAAATGTTAAACAAATTGGATAAGTCTAATGAGTAAAATTTATATGACCATATATTTTAAATTACGTTCTAAACGGTTGATCTAAAGCATTTATCTTTATGTCCAAATGAAGGTACTAAGGTTATTCACTTATATATTAGATAGCATGTCATGAATAATCACTCTGCTCAAACTGCCTCTCAGAGATTAAGATCAGCAGCGATGCAGGTCCGAAATTCTATTGGAACTTTTTGGCTCAATGCCAGAAAACGAAAATAGCAAAAAAAAGAACGGGCGGGGTCGATTTAATCACACGACAGTGGTGTAAAAAGTTATGCATATCCGTCTTTGTTTTTAATATAAACACAACACATGCTGCATATGAAGTTGCATATAAGTGACACAATTATTTATTACAGGATGAGTGAATCGGAGCTTATGAATGCCGCCGACGGTTCGTTGTTGGACATTAGTTTAGAAGAAGAATTGTGTACCAGCGATTTCATTTTACCCGTGTGTCTTTAAACTCAACCAATACATTGATTTAGGGTCAGGTAAATCGCACTTCGAGCAAACGTTAGCGTTGCGTAAAGGGAAGTGCTCCCTATAAGCAGGGCTCAAACTTATGGGAGTTTTACCATTCTCTTTTCAATTTTGTTGCTACGCATAAGTATCGTCTTGATGATGCGATTCAAATAAGCACAACCGACATAGGATTTTATGAAGAACAAATGTGTATTTGCCTCATAAAGACCCCTTCACTACCGTTATCTAGAGCCCTGCTACAAGTAAAAATTAAACACGATTGTGTTGATCCGCATTATCCGTTGTATTTTCATTTCTCTGAATCTCAAGTTACCAATAAAAAACAAGTTCATTATGTACACATTTATTTAATAATAAATATTATCTTATTTGAAAATTGCAATTATAATAAACATAGTATAAATTAATAGTAATGTGACTTTTGAAAAATATATTTTCAAACTGTTTCGTATGAATAGCCATAATATAAATAAATGCATTTAAGGTAAAAGATAAAACTCAGTTATTAGAGTGCCCGCTTTTTTGAAAGTCTCCGTAATCTGAAGTGTCCTTTATCGGTAAACAAAGTGCCTGCAACTTTATGTATGCCACCTATTACAACATGCACTATCTTTGTTTATATTTCAGTGAATACTATCAAAATTTCAGTATTTGAAGCACAGTGATTACTCTACATGCTGGAATAGCAAACAATTTCTTGCAATAATTCTAAGTAGTTTTATTTTGTTAAAATGTTTACTGTTCATCCAGTTTATGCTGTTTTCCGATCGAATTATCTATTTTTTGGGCAAAACTGTACCATTCTTCCGTGAAATTGTGTATTCCCAATACAAAAGGATACACCATTTATCAACTCGACCATCTGTCTTGTCTTAAAAACTAATCTTTAGGGTATAACTTTAAATAAAACAGAGGAACTTACCTCTCGCGCGTGGCGTTTGTTGTTCTCTGTTAGTGAAGTGCCATCCGTCAACGAAGTATTCGCATACCCGGCGTGAACATTGAAGCTTACACTCGCGCTTGTCAAGACCACATTTTCGCGTTGGAAATGGTACACATAGAGAATACTAGGTTAGCGTTGAATACAGAGACGTTTATGTTGCCAGGCTTAGAACGCCGGGAGCGCGAGCCTTGGCGAGCGCTTTCGGTGTTCGAGCCGAGCAACATAAACTTCTCTGTATTCAATGCTAATCCTAGTATTCTATTTATCCCATTTGATTTTTTTTTAACGTGACATTTAACTAACCTTAACTTTACAATTAGTTTAATTCATTCTTAAAAATCGCTTAAAATCTAACGAATGTAACCATGCGTAGTGATATAAATGTATTTGTTCTGGTACGCAAAATAGACACACAAACTGTAAAACTAGTAAAAATATCACCATATACCTCGATTCAATTTTACGCAGCATGCGAATTGTAACACATAACGACCGCGATAAGAAGATTTTACTTTACTATAATTCATTTTATTTTCGAAAGAAAATGATCAAAATCCAATATGGCGGCGATTGCTCCTGACAAAATGATGTCGATGTCAACATAGATTATACTGTACACTATTGACGAGTAAACAGACAATTGCAGCGACTGACGCTTAATTTGACTTAATATGCAGGGCAATACGTTTTCCGACTTCGGACGACAAATTTAAGGACGCGCAGAACGTGTTTTTTATATATAATGTTATGGGTATGCCGTGTGTGATCCAATGCATCAATGGCCCCCATGTTAAAATCATTTCCCCGAGAACAGGGAACGACAAAAGTACAAACAAAAACCAAAACACGTTCGAACTAGTATCTTACCTTTAATTATCCTTTAAAATCCATCTAATAATCCATTTAACTCAATAATTGGCGATTTTGCATCTAGGGTCTTTAATAAATATTTTAGCATAGTTAAATAAAGTCCCTTATGCCGTCCTATCACTATTTTCAAATGAATTCGTTAAACTTTCTCATTCGTCACACGCTACGTCATGTACTCTATGAACATTACTGCTGTTAAAATGAACCGGAGCAGTTTATCAAATAATAGCCGTTGGTAAACTCGGATGCATTTGCAGATTTCTGCATACAAACATAATTATGTTTAAACTATTATTTGTCTATGATAAATGCCCTTATTGTGTACAAGAAAATAATGTAATATATAAATACACAAAGAATGGAAAACATTCCATTACACAACAGATAAATCAGTAAATAATACCCGTGTACAAAATTGGACGTTCCGAATTCCAGTGTGGTGTTATTTTTACCATCTTAAACTTTACACAGCTCGCTTAAGGTTCATGGGGGGGATAAAATTCATTAAAACTTCGCTTTGGTTTTTAACCAGGTTTTCCGAAGGAAAAAACTGGTTATTAGATTGGCGAATGCGGGCGGGCTGGCTGGCGGGCTGGCTGGCTGGCGGGCTGGCGGGCTGGCGGAATAAGCTTGTCCGGGCCAAAACTATGTCGTTCATTGTCAGATTTTAAAATCATTTGGCACATTTGTTCACCATCATTGGACGGTGTGTCGCGCGAAATAATTACGTCGATATCTCCAAGGTCAAGGTCAAACTTTGAGTTCAAAGGTCAAAAATGGCCATAAATGAGCTTGTCCGAGCCATAACTATGTCGTTCATCGTCAGATTTTAAAATCATTTGGCACATTTGTTCACCATCATTGGACGGTGTGTCGCGCGAAATAATTACGTCGATATCTCCAAGGTCAAGGTCACACTTTGAGTTCAAAGGTCAAAAATGGCCATAAATGAGCTTGTCCTGGCCATAACTATGTCATTCATTGTGAGATTTTAAAATCATTTGGCACATTTGTTCACCATCATGGGACGGTGTGTCCCACGAAAGAATCACGTCAATATCTCCAATGTCAAGGTCGCCACGACTAAAAATAGATTTAAAAAAAAAAAAACTTACAAAGGGGGTTAATTTTTTTTGGTCATTTCAAAAGTTCAGTTTGAGTTTTCTCCCTTTATCAGATTTTTTTTTCACAATGAAAACCTGGTTTTGTGACAATTTTGTCCCTTGTTCTTCATTGAATGTGGTACAATATGGTCAAACTATATATCATTTTAAAGCTAAAGACGGATAGAATAACATAAACACATTTTTGACATACAATATTTGTGTGCTTTATTCGTATTTTGGTTTAAAACCAATACTTTTTTACACTAATTTACAAAATCTCAATCTAAAGTTAGGAATGATATGCACTACCTTAAGTTGAATAAATACAAAGCTATATACATATACAAGGTCAAGTTAGCAACATTTCACAGAAAATTATTGTCATAAAACAACAAATGAGTTTTTATTCAACTGCCTTTTTTGGATAAATATCCTAAACATAGTTCTAAAAATAACTAAAACGTAACTACTGTTTAACAATCCAGGTATGGTGGATAATAAGAGTCACAATTCTATTTCAAAGGCTTAACAATTTTGTTATTTACCTCTCAACCAAATTGCAAATTTTAAACCATCTCAAATTGAAATAGATTGCAGACGACATATAAAATTGAAAAGGAATATAAAGAAATTGGCAAAACGATTGATTTTATATTTCGATTCCTTCTACCCATTTGAAAGCGTGGCCATCGCTGTGATCCGTAGAAAAACGTGCAAAACAAATCGGTCGAAACCACGTGCAGTGGTGAGAAAACCGGGTATGTGTATACACATACCTGAGATAACACATGCTTATTTTGACAGTTTGGTGGCAACTTGTAAAACAACTATTAACATTAATCAGCAAGAGATCGCACTAAATAACAGAAATGACCGCGTAGAGATATCATCACTTACCCTATTTGAAATAGTTTCCAGCTGAAAATTGTCCCCCACACGTCTTTTTAGTTAATTTGTATTGTTTTTCTGGAGCCGAAGTGCATCTCACAGAATATCCAACCAACTTCCGTTGGTTTCACTTTCGTTATTAAAAACTCCGTTTAAAAGAATTATTACTACTTTTAGATTGTTAAAGCGATGTATTATTATATATTATCAATAGAATAGTATACCGTGATGAATTGAACGGAGTAATCTAGATCTTTCTGTCAGTCTGTAAGCGTACTATTTTATGCGCAATAATAAAGTATATGTGATTCGACAACGATTGTAAACATTGGTGAAATGCTTCTTACATAGTTATTCTTTTGAGTGTTTATGAGGTCTGATCGTGCAGTTTGCAAACATCAACGGAAAAATTACAATCCAATGCATTTGTCATCGTCAACCGTATGGAATGTCAATTAGGCGATGAGTGAGTTTTTAGCATGTTTCTTTCTATTTTATTAATTTAAAAATGGCTGCCCCCATGGTGATGAAATGACATGTGTTCGAGTTTTGATATTTCTAGATATGCAAACTTTTTTTACTATTTAAGCGTAACTTGCCCTCGTCAATGTCGATATCATTCACTAGTTATATAATTTTCCGCCGAAATACGTGGAATAAACATGATTCAGATTTTTGAAAACAATGTATATTTTAGTGTTAAAATCTCTTTGTATTTTGATTGATTTTGTGGATGTTATGATACGTTGATGTACAAAATTGGTAGCAGTTTGAAGGAAAAACATCCATTAAAGCATATATGTATACATTATCAATGTGGCACTCTTCCTTTAGTCAAATTTGAGTTCAATGCTAGGGGTCCCACATTTTTCAAAATGAAGCCTCTACATGAACCTTAACGTGAATTAAATCGGATAGCAAATATTGCAGATTATTTATGCGTTGTGCGATATTTGTACGGCTTGTTGTACATTCTTAAATGTCAAAAGTATATGCATGGATTATAAACAATGCACATTACACGAAATAAGGAAAATGTGATTAATTGATAATTCAAATACCGTATGTCGATATACAGTACATGTACATGTGAAATAAGTCGCGTTTATAATAAATCGTCATTTTTTTTTTGGGGGGGGGGAAATGACGCAATAAGTGTCATTTTAAGACGCCATCAATGAGCTGATTCATTATACGGATGGCAAAAAAATATGTCATATGACTAGATTTAAAGGTTGAAGGTCGTATAATTTTTGAAGCTTAAGTTTTCTCGACTTTATTAATTATGAAAAATCATTCAGTGGTAAAGTAAAAAGTAGTCCGTGCACGTGGCCTGTGCTCGTGACAGGGCACGTGACAGGTATATCCCACAGTGTTAAATACATGCTAGTATATTCCATAAGGTATTATACCGTCAATGTCGCGTTGAAAATGGGATAAATTCAATTCCCCTAACTTATCTTTTGATCTCCAAGTGTGGATTAAAAGCGCTAATTGATGTTACCATATGTCTGCACATGTGTAGATACCGTGATTAAGATAATATATCACTCGTCAAATTCTAATAACGTAATTCTAATTCTAAGGCTATAGATGGGTGTACAATAATAATCCAATTGAAATCGTGAACAATTTTTATTATTTAGGAATAGTAGTTTCAAACAGCGGCTCGTTTATACAAGCCACAAATACTTTATCAGCCAAAGCGCTTAGAGCGATGAACGCATTATTTACTGTTACAATTCATTGAATGTATCTGTAAAAAATTGTTAAATCTGTTTGATGCATATGTTGCCTCGATTCTAAATTATGGTAGCGAGGTATGGGGGTTTACTAAAGCCGAAAATATTGAGCGTGTCCAAATTCTGTAAATGGCTTTTAAGTGTAAAAGCTTCAACTAATTCAAATGCTTTGTATGCCGAAGTAGGGAGATACCCGATGTATATATGTCGATATTTGCGAGTAGTTAAATATTTCTTAAAATTGTTCAACGAAAAATCTTCTAACTGTATTTTAAGTAATTTTATTCGTAAACAATTTAAAGATGCATGTGATAATCCTCACTCCAAGTCATGGACATCAAACGTTCGGAAACTCTTGCAAGAGTCGGGTTTTAATGACGTATGGTTATATCCAGAATCTGTTAATGTTAACAGCTTTATTATAATGTTTCGCAATATATTAAAAGATTTGTTTATTTCAAAACGGCGAATTGATGTAAATGACTCTCCATCACTATATTTGTACAAAGAAATGAAACCCATTTTTGAAAGATCCTTTTATTTAGACAAAATTGAAAATTCGAAATTAAGAAACAAAATTGAGATTGTCTTCCCATGTTCTATTTATAGAAACTGGTAGGCACCAAAACATTCCAAGAAATGAAAGAACATGTACTTTTTGTTCACTAAATGAAATTGAAGATAAGTACCATTTTGTTCTTATATGTCCTTTATATGATAATATTAGAAATATATGTATACCTGTTTTTACAGAAGAAGACCAAGTATGTTTAAATTTTTACAATTGTTGAATGAGATTAAAAAATCTATATTGATACGTCTAGCTAATTTTTGTATAAAAGCATTTAAACTTAGAGCCGAAAATTTATAGTCTTATGAGAGAATAGTTTTTTCCCCAAAATTGTGATTTCGTAAATAATTTCTAACTGCATAATGTTTATATTTTATTTTTCTCAATCACTAACGGATCATAATCATTTACTTAACTTTGTTTAACAATTAAGAGCCTTCTCTTTCATATTGCACTCTCACAAAAATCATCTATGTGTAAAAATGCATAAACATTTGTTGTTAGTTTGACGCATGTGTATGTATATGATAAGATAAGATAAGATAAGATAATCTTTTATTATAGTGACATGTGTTTACGTACAGGAGATTAACAGACATATATACAATGCATACAAGAACACCCGGCCTAATAGGCCTATAAGTCACCTTAACAACAGTGTAAAATATAACGTGATCATTATTATACAAATAGGCAATGAAATATTTGAGCAACATACTTAGTTCAATGAATAGCATCTTCTATATAATATATGTATAAGAACATAGCAAGAGTTCAATGATAATATGATATGTACAATTTTATCATAAGTAAGAAGACATATGCCTGAAAAATGTGTAATTCGTAGTTGATACTTAGAAGCCCATTTACATAATTATATATATGTATTTATCATTGATTTATTGTTTTTGACGATGAGCTGTATATGCTTAAGTCGCAAATAAACTATCTGTTCTGTTCTGTTCTAATAACAGGTATAATGGAAATCAAGACCTAAGTCGTGCTGAGTTTGTATTACTCTTAAAATAATGCAGATTAACTTTGCTTCTATTAATAACCTTATAACTGATAAAAATATAATAAAACAATAAACACGAACTATTATGTGATGATCAGATCGATAACATTTAATATAGTTCGATCATTTACGCTAATTATTACCCCCAAAAAATTTACAATACAATCTATTCCAATGCCGATGTTGATGTTGTGTGATATAGTTCTTAATTCATTAATCGTGTTTTAATATCCATTTTAGAAGTTCTGGCTTATTTTTTTAAATAAAAACATGACTTACATGACTTATTGCAAATATTGTCCATATCAGTAACCAGCGCTTTTGCCAACCAGTGACTGCACATGCGCGAAAAAAACCGATTGTAAACAATAACAATCATCTTGTCTTAAAATCAAATCCTCAGTGAAGCACAATTATGTCGGGATATGTTTTTTGTGCAATCTATATACAAAAACATACAGTACAACCACTCCTGTCAGAAATTTAATACACGAAAACAACTGAGTCAGTAATGCAGTCATGAAGATGTTTAGTTTAAAAAAGTAAACTTTCAACTTATGTATTAATCCGTAATAACCAATCAATTAACAATCAACTATTTTACATGATTTAAATAGACACAGAAGTAAACAGTAATAGTAACACTCATAACTAACGCGTTTTAATTAAACGACGATCGTCCCACAATGCGCGAACTTAGGTTGCCGTTTTAAAACAATAGTTGTGTGGTTAGAATTATCACTGACTAATATTTTAATGAATTCTCATGTCATTATAATGTACTTACATACTATATAATCGAACATTACGGCTCTCATAGAATAAAAAACAACAAAACAAAAAACACGACACTTCTGCTTTTTCTTTCAATCTGCACGCTCATTGTAAAGGTATGCTTAAATATTTTATTTGAAAAATACTTTTTCTATCGATAATTAATTACGACACATTTCTTTGTTATCAAACACGAGAATTAAGTCGGACATCGGACAGTAAAATTGTGATCGTGTTTCACGTCAATCCCTTCATCTAATATTGAATTATGTTTATCCCACAAACAGTATCCTACAGATAATTTTTCCATTTTTTGTGTTAGCATTTGCAATAAGAGATGATATTTCTTAAATAACATATACTTTAGTTTGATACACAATACAAGTAAAAAAATAATTATAACGTTCAAACTGAAATGGATAACACACGGAAAAGCAAGGATCAATAAATAAATATTGTATGACACACCAACCTCTGTTAGGCTCCGCCCATTCAGCGCTTTTCAGCGGTATGGACAAATTCGCATGCGTAGCGATTAATCGCGTAAAATCGCTTTACAAAAGTGGTTGCGCAATTCAACGGATGAAAACGCTTAAAAACCGATGAAATCTGTTTAACACGCCTAATAACTGCCGAGAATCTATTAGGCGGTTGAATCGGTTAAAAACGCTTATTTTTAGCGTTTATTAAGCGATTAATCGCGGAACACAATCGCTAATCCTACTGTAGTGTATGTGTTTTTAGTTTGAGTAAGTAGCAGAAATTCGGAAGGATGCCTGGACGGAAGGACAGACGGACCCCAACCCATTCCTCTGAAAGTTGGGATGTAAAACGGCGTAGAAAACTGCCGCATGTTAATTCAAATCTAAAGTTAAAAACGCTATAAAGTTGAACGAGCTATTATTACGGTGCCTATACCACGTGACGTTTTAAGATCTGTGTTGGGAGAATAAAGCGCGACCCAGTTAAAATTTTAAATGTTGTCTTTTTAAATACTTAACCATTTTTAATGGGATAAATTGGAGAGCCCGCTCATTCGTGAGAGTTTTCTATGGGTATCATGATCTTTTAAACAAATAAGTATTTTTTCAGTAAAGTACAACCGCGCGTTTGTAATATGAAGTCACCACACTGATCCGACATTTGTCTAACCGTTCAAACACGCGGTTGCACGTTACTGAAAAAATACTTATTTGTTTTAAAAGATCATGATACTCTTACGAATGCCGGGCTCTCCACTTTATCCCATTAAAAATGGTGAAATATTTAACTGGGTCGCGCTTTATTCTCCCAACACAGATCCGAAAAAGGCACGTGATACAGGCACCGTGTATTATAAACGTGCGCACGTCGATAGACGGTTGCGTTTTTCGTTTCAACGAGTAGAAACCCTGACTTTAGTTACACGTTTTATTTCGACAGCTATTTCGAAATTTTCGTAATTGTTTTACATGATTTGTTTATGTGCGTATAAACTGTAAATTGTAAATAACTGATCAGATTTCAAATGTGTTCAAGCAATACACATTTAATCCTCTTTTAAAAATCCAGTAAAATAAAATGTTTGTCTATATAAAACATAGAATCTGTCCCTTAAGTTTGTCATAGGTAATCAGACGATGAACAGTTTTGCGACAAATGGGCATCTGATAACAATCTTATGTCCGACTATTCTTAAAAGTGTGTGACTAGACAAAGCTGCTTTTTTCAATTTTCAAATACAATGTTTCGGCTTCTGCAAAACATGCAATAGTCTTTTAACTGGGGCTTATGATCATATATGCTGAATATCTAAAAGCTTTTATTTAAAAATTAACGTTATTGTTTTGAATTATGTGTTGCGTAATTAGCTCTACTAACAACATACCTGTATGCAAATTTTAATTTGTGTATGCGTTTTGTTTACCCTACCTTTGCTGGACAATTTCTTGAAATTGCAATCTAGCGTCACTTTTAAATGCTGAGAAATTATCATCTGACTTAACACATCAGGGTAAAAAACGAGTTTTTTCCACTTACCCAACCTATCATAATATGTTATACTATCATAACCCATTCGAACCGTTTTTGTTTTATTTTAAGTTGAGTTTTAGTTGAATATGTTTTTGATAATTTTGATCATATTCTCTGATTTAAATATTTAATTTGGGATAAGTTTCGCTACATTCGGTTATATTATATGTGTTAATTTAACAGCAAACAAGATATTGAGACGATTTTTGCAGGTATTTTGAATATTCCTTTTTCACAATGAAATATTAAAACAAATAACAAAAAAAAGTTGTAATCGACCAAAACTTTGCAATTGTGATGGCGTGGTTTGTGGAAACAAAATTAATGTAATTTATGTTTTGGCCACACCTTTATCATGAATTCACGCAAGTAGACATTGTTTTCATTTTATGTTCGCAAAAAACAAATGTTTAAAGATAGTACTTTTTAAGTTATATAGGGAAACGAAAACAAATATCTGTTAAAAACAAACCCCATTAATTTTATACCAGTATCGAAGCAACGTAACCATTTCAGCAATTAAAATGCGACATATGTCAATATGCATCTTATTTACATAGTTAATGTCTCTAAAAATAATTATTAAAACAATCCTATACCAATACGAAGACGTGACAGAACGTGTGATCAATTGAGGCGCTAATTATCATATTATGTAGTTTCATTAAGGCATGGTTTTCACCGATACGATGCATTAAAAGGTGTAATATTATTGGGCTTATTCATGTTTGTATGATCTTAATATTTACATATATAAAGTAATAACACATGTATTAATGAGATACCCTTTATTTCATAGAAAGGGATTCAAGTAGAGTTTTGTAAAATGCTGAGGTATGTCGATCGATGTCTTGACTTCACAAATTTATACAGAGTATGAACGGTTCAAGAAAGAATAACGAAAACAAACACGCGACTAAGGTTCTACTTAAAGCTTCCCGGTGGTTTGTCAGACGATAACAGTGGTTTTAAACACATCATGGTTCACTGTTACGAAAATTGAAAAATAACAGCGTTTCCACGAAATAAATTGTTTAGACTCATGTTAAACACGACTGTACATAACATCAAAATATATTTTTTAATGATAAAATAGGTTGTGATTATGTTCCCAAAAGTTTTTAATTTATTATTTGGCACATGCATTGAACTCCAGAATGTCATTCGAGAATTCGGTTATGTTCAGACTGATTTGTAAAATGTGTTATGTATGTATTATAATTACTTATTACATAACGGAACAAACGACCGTGTTAAAAAAATTGTACTTGAACCATTTTAATCATTAATCAACACGATGATCAATTAATCATTAACCAACATATGATCAACAACACTATTACACAAGTAAACATGCACTTAAGACGGACAGAACAAATACACACACACACACAATTAATTTGTATTGTGCAGGTTTGAAGACAGGTTTGAAGACAATTGACTAGCTACTGGATTAAAACTCAGAGTTTGGTACCTTTTGTTGTAACCCATACGTTGGTAACATTAGCAACACGGCTATATGCAAACTCTGTTTCCACTTTATAGTTTAATTGCATATGACTGAAAAGTGTGCCTATTAGTATTTATACTTGAAACTGTATATTGGGCTTATTCATTAAATGATAAAAGTTAATTAGCGTGCTTTAAAGTAAGTAGATAATATGGAAGCAATACATAATTTAAGGTGTTAAGGATGGTTATGTTTAATAGTTTATCACGATCTGTAATAGACAGGTGCAAACTCGATATTCGCTGATTCAATTGGGTATTATTATAAGAGAATGTCGTTCACACCAACGCAATCATTAAATAACTGAGTCAACCAATTGATAATTATATATTATGATAATGTATGCCACTTAGAAAGAAAATAAAGCTCCCTGTACTTATCATGGATATCATAACATGATACAGGCAGTATTCAAACAGCATGTAAAAGCATGGATGACTGCCCTACAGAAAGATGCTACATACAGGCCCATAACGAGCAGGACAGGTGATTGAGAGCTGGTATAAGACAGAAGAGCGCCATCAGCGAAAGGAACTATTCTTGGGTAAAATTTGTAAAATTACAGGCCACCGCAAATTACGATAATCTACATACGAGAAGAAATTGAAAACTTCAACCGCAGTGATTTGTGATGACGTTTTATGACAGAAGATGCTGTGCGAGCAGTGGATTGATGGGTTCACATGCAGTTTTAATGAATGAAAAACGCTTCTAAATGATTTATTATCCTTAGGCGTCCGTGATCACAAATGTATATTTACTCAATTAAACTATTGCAGCTTATGTACTGGCTGTGGGTAGGAAGCTTAGAAGTATGCCGTCAGAAAAACGAAACATTTCATTCATAAATAATTCAACGTTATGTTCGAATTATTATTATTATTATAAGTCGTATTATTATTATTATTATTATTATTTTTATTAGTTGTATATGCTTATTATTATTATTCTTCTTCTTATTATTATTATAAATAATAATAATATTATTATTAGTAGTAGTACGTATTAGTAGTATTAATAATAATAATAATATTATTATTATTATTTGCTGGTATTATAATTTATATTATTGTTATTAATATTAATATTATTCGTATAAGTATCATTATTATTAGTATCGATATGTTTTAAAGCGCTCTTGTTCCGTTCAATGTATTTACATGTGCATTTATCTTGAAACATTCATCGAGCTTTGTTTAATTTGTTGTAACACGCCTTGACAAAAGTTGGCAAATTAATCACATATTGTGACAGGTTCAAAGCGGAGCTGTTTTCTGTTTATTTATAAGGAGTGCAAACTCTTTTGAAAGTTTTCTATTATCCCTCACATTGGTCTCCCCATACTCCTAGTTAACCTATATAACGTTATCTACTCCAAATACAGGACGAGCTGAATAAATAATCAGATACAGGTTTACAATAGTTATCAGAAACCATAAGCATAATATGTATACATAATTTAATATAATTTATTTATTACTCTTCGTCAGCGAAAAAACGATGTTAAAATCGACATTATACAAAAGTAAACTTATGTACACATTTGTTTGAAATATTATTTATAGGCATACAATTAAATCGAATTGATATTGTTTATGGAAATTAATCTCATAGAGGTTAATGAAAACGGTATTCATATGGTATAAACATTGAATATATAATATCATAAATATATAAGGCAATTAGAGGATACGCACATCCACATGTATTATCAAACAAATGCTGATCAAAACATATGCGAAAACAGTCTGGTATTCTATGTACGAAAACAAAATTCTAGAATAACTTATGTTTACTGTTAATGAAGTGATAGCGTATTGATCGCAACATAAGAAACAGACTGGTAATCAAGTTCCGAAAATGAAATTCTATAATACATTCTCTTTAGTATTTATGATCTCGGTGACAGAGCAAGTTTGTTATATTTTAAGCGCATTCCGTTAACCCACGATACAGGGTTTTCAGCATTGCAAAGTTTGACGCGCCTACGTGAGGAACGCTAGTACACGTATAGGCCTGCTTGTTGTTCAAGCGGCAAGTTTCACCATTGTAATGAGAAGTCTACCCGTCACATTTGAATGGCGAGTGCAATCATGAGTGCAATTTTGGGATTACTACACGGGCAGGAGGAAGATATTGGCACACCATGTTAAGCACTTGTAACACTGTACCGCCTATAAACTTGATACTACCGCTCTTATTACGAATTTTTCTCTGGGCAGCACTCTGGATGGGATTCCGAGATTGCATAAGATACATATTGGTTACCGTTCTTCGGCATTATCTGGAATAAACCAGGGTTGGTATTCCAGAAACATATTAAGTCATTTCTTAAATAATTTCACTTAAGTTCAAAATTACAATGTTTTGTATTTCTTTACTAAATAAGGAAACACATGTTTTTTGGGTATTCCTAAAATAACATTGGCATAATTATGTTATTTAAATGTATATCTTGATGCCAATCTATTGCAATATGAAATGAAACACTTACGAAAATTTCCCAATTTAAGGATAAGAATAAAATTTAACTTAAGATTCTTCTGGAATACGAACCCAGGTCTGTGCATGCATATTATCGAGAACCTGGCATCTCTGGTCGCATTTGTCACGTGTTGCCGGAGAATGCTCTTCCACTGCATCTTTGAACAAAGGTCTCACTGCTCAAGTTCATATTAAGATACTCATTTAGATTGTTCGTATGAGGTTATCTAAATAAAGTACTGATAAGTCATTGGCATTCATAATCATTGTTAAGAAATGGCATCAGTCTATTCACGAATACGTATTTGGCCAAGTGTCTACAAACATCTACAAGGAAGATTACACAGCTATCCAAAACATTAAAGCTTTCTTGCGTCAACACCTGTTTCGAGTGACTTAACATCTAACACTGCGTGTGACAAGTCAGTGCTGGTAGACATTTACAATGACTATATGGGTGTAGTATCGTATCATGTTATGAGTATTCAATGGTCTAAGGGAAGTAATTCTGTTATACCTATTACAAGGATTATTGTTAGAGTCGCATCCCCTAATATGCACATGTTTAGAGGGCGCTTATTGGATTGTGGAACCTTCAATGGTGTCTCGTGTTGTTTTGTTTATGGTTATTTTAATCCAAGTAATCGGCCTCGAGCCGGGTTTGACACTACTATGGGTTAAACGCAACGCCTGTGCGCTACCTCAAGTCCTTTAATATCCGTTTGCATGCATGTATTCCAAAATTCATATCCGTAAAGTGATAAAGGTATAACCACTGTGTGGTATAACGTTCTAAGGGTAAGCGGGTTTAAACCTCCTGGATGTTACCCACTATTCAGTAGGTTTAAGAAATAATTAACGTTTTTCGCTAGCGTCGTTCAGTGATTTGGTTATCGAAAGTGAACCGTCGCATAAAAGACCTAGTTTGTTGTACACCATTTTTTAATATAGTTGTTGCTTTCCCATATACCACTTTCTTTCACGACAATACGGCACAATGTCATTTAAGACGATACCGTCACCCTTGTCGGCTGGTTTACTTGTCACAAATGGATATGATGCAGTGTAGCCCATGGCTGGATAGAACACATATTTATAGAATGAGTTTATACATAGTAAAGCCTTAAACACTACTATAATCATCTTACCACATCCTTCCAGTGAATATTTCTATGGTGGATTTCAATAGAGAGTTACAAACTGCGAGAAGTTATGACAAGTAGCGACTTTGAACAAAAGCAGCAAACGTTATATTTCATTAATAAACAATTCATTGTGCAATTACATCAGAAATATTTTAATATCCGCTTACTTGTTGCTAAATGAGTTAAACGGTATACAATAACTATATGTGAATACACATTCGGGCGTAGTTTTGATCACGGGGGTAATTTAACGGGTGAATAGTTTATATAAACTCCTAATATACATCTAATGCACAGGCTATTTAGTACTTTATATTACCCTTAATAGGATGTAACATATCAATACTATTCTAATGTTCAGAACAATATGCGAAATTCTAAAATTCTTACTTTGCACTAACACCTGTGTATGCTCTAATTGTCAAGGTATCCGGCGGGTTTTTTACAAGTACATCAAGGTTTAAATTGTTAGTGTAAATTGGTCATTAACGAAATAGCTTTTTAAACACGCACTTAATAAATGCCTTACAATAATTTAATGGAATTTCATACCGTGAAAGCTTACTCGGTTCAATGCGATGGTCTAAAACAAGGTTATCCAATTTTTAAAGCGTGATTATTAATTTAAGCTTATAGTATTTTCCACTGTATTTCCTACGTGAGGTTGAACAATTATCGGCCGTTGGCATAATTAACGAAACGCATTCCATTCTGTCAGTTATGTGTGGTAGAATAATTGTGGACAGTATTGAATCGATAACAATAATGTGCCTTTCAAAACCGCCATTTCAATCATTCGCGTGTATAACTGTACAATAAAATCGTTATTATCTTGCCTACATAAATGGCTTCATTAACATTCTTTCAATCAATTCTGCTCTCCGCTGCGTGAATAAGATCAAGAACGTAATAACATCTCTCATTGCCAGTATTCATTCTTCTCTTGTGTTTATCAATGTGGGGGACAACACCGGTGTAGCGTGAGAATTGCAAGACCGTGAATTTCTTAAGATGAACCGGAAGTCTTGCATTTCTCACGTTACCCCCGTGAGAATTACAAACCCGCTGACCGTGAAAACATTAAGACCGATGTCCGATACAAGTAGAACTTATTTAATTTGAATTTTTAGTAGTTTTGTTTATATTAAAAGTACAAAATGACTTTACATCAAGAATGCAAAAAACTACTGTTCGGATTGTTGATATTTCCGGACATTGATTGTGAAAATTATTACTGGTAAAAATGAAAACGGTCCCGAGGTAAAACGGCCTTACAGGTTAAAACGATCAATGTTTAAAATCAATGTGCTTACAACCGGACCCAAACTTTTATGAATATGTTTATACTAAAGTGTTACCACAAGTATACTTAAAACGTTTAGATATCACACGCTCATATAAGGAAATATGGTTAATTCTTATGGTATTAAGTATCTGAAAGTGTTTAGATTGAATTATTATGATTTGTTATCTTGGTAAATTAATTAAAAAAAATCGTTCCAAAATAACTTACGATGTGGGAACCAAAAAGTGAATATTGTTTTATTGTGTAATACATTTACAGTTATTTCATCATTCGTCAAGTTATTAACCAAAATAATTGTGCTGGTGATGGAAATATTTTATATTTCTAATGGCTATTTTTAGCTTTTTCCCATTTTTTATATTCACAAAATATTGTTTTAAATTATAATTGTGGTGATGTCCTGTACGTATTTTGTAAAGCTAGTAATACGTTTATTATAATATATAATTACATTTGATTCATGTAAGAATCACTTTAATATTGACTGAAATAATGATGTTGGTAACTTGGTAGCGGTGTATTATATTTTTCATGGCTTGCAAAAATATTTGCCATTTAGATTTGCAAAACCAACTTACAGACTGGCATTACCAGTTGATAATAATTGCCCTCGAGAAGTGCAAAACCAAGTAATTGTCTGAAATAATGATATTGGTGGTGGTTGTGTCTTATATTTGGCTTAAAAAGCTAATACTTATTGCACGTGAGAAGTGCAAAAACAATCATTTTTCTAAAAAATAAAATTGGTGGTGGTTGTGTCTTAATTTGAAGATAACCATCTGATACTTATTGCCAGTGAGAAGTGCAATGCCAAGTAATTGGCTGAAAAATGATGTTGGTATTGGTAATGTGTCTTATCTTTGGCTTGACCAGCTGATAGGAATTGCCAGTGAGTAAGACCAATTATTTGTCTGACATATTGATGTTGGTGGTTCTGTCTTATATTTGGCTTGACTAGCTGATACAAATTGCCCCCCGAGAAGTTCAAGACAAAGTAATTGTCTGAAATAAAGTTATGTTGGTTGTGGTTGTGACTTATATTTGGCTTGACCTGCTGATACTTATTGCGGATCAGAAGTGCAAGACCAAGTTATTGCCTGAATTAAAGATGAAAGTGGTTTTGTATTAAATTGTGCTTGACCAACTAATACTTACTATCATTAGAAATGTGCCAGACCAAGTAATTGTCTGCTAATGATGTTGGTGGTAGCCGTGTCTTATATTTGGCTTGAACAGCAGATATGTATTACCCATGAGAAGTGCAAGACCAAGTAATTAATAAAATCATGATGTTGATTGAGGTTGTGTCTTATGTGAGGCTTGACCAGCTGATACGTATTGCACATGAGAAGCGCAAGACCAGGTACTTGTCTAAAATCATGAAATTAGTTGTGGTTGTTTGTGATATTTGGCTTGACCAGCTGATAGGTATGGCCCATGAGAAGTGCAAGACCAAGTATTTGTTTGAAATAATGATGTTGGTGGTGTTGGGGTCTTATTTTTAGCGTGACCAGCTGATATGCATTGCTCGTGAGAAGTGCAAGATCAAGTATTTGTTAGAAATAATGGTGTTGGTGGTGGTTATGTCTTATATTATTGGCTTGAACAGCTGTTTTGTTTTGCCCATGAGAAGTGCAAGAACAAGTAATTGTCTAAAATCATGAAATTTGTTGTGGTTGTGTCTTATATTTGGCTTGACCAGTTTATATGTATGGCCTGTGAGAAGTGCACGACCAAGTATTTGTTTGAAATAATGATGTTGGTGTCTTATCTTAGGCTTGACCAGCTGATACGCATGGCAGTGTGAAGTGCAAGACCAAGTATTTGTTTGAAATAAAGATGTTGGTGGTGATTTTGTATTATGTTTTGTTTGACCAGCTGATATGTATTGCCCGTGAAAAGTGCAAGACCAAGTATGTGTTTGAAATAATGATGTTGGTGGTGTTGGTGTCTTATTTTTGACTTGACTAGCAGATATGTATTGCCCGTGAGAAGTGCAAGACCAAGTATTTGTTAGAAATAATGATGTTGGTAGTGGTTGTGTCTTATATAATTGGCTTGAACAGCTGTTATGTTTTGCCCGTGAGAAGTGCAAGACCAAGTAATTGTCTAAAATCATGAAATTGGTTGTGGTTGTGTCTTATATTTGGCTTGACCAGATTAAATGTATTACCCGTAAGAGTGCAAAACCAAGTAATTAATAAAATCATGATGTTGATTAAGGTTGTGTCTTATGTAAGGCTTGACCAGCTAATATGAATGGCATGTGAACAGTTCAAGACCAAGTCATTTGAACAGTTCAAGACCAAGTATATGTTTTGCAAGACCAAGTATTTGTTTGAAATAATGATGTTGGCGGTGTTGGTGTCTTATTTTTGGCTGACCAGCTGATATGTATTGCCCGTGAAAAGTGCAAGACCAAGTATTTGTTTGAAATAATTTGTTTGTGGTGGTGGTGTCTTATCTTTGGCTTGACCAGCTTATACCTATTGTCCATGAGAAGTACAAGACCAAGTTATTGTGTAAAATCATGAAATAGGCTGTGGCTGAGTCTTATATTTGGTTTGACCAGTTAATATGTATGGCCCGTGAGAAGTGCAAGATCAAGTATTTGTTAAAAATAATGATGTTGGTGGTGGTTGTGTCTTATTTAATTGGCTTGAACAGCTGATACCTATTGCCCGTGAGAAGTGCAAGACCAAGTATAAGTTTGAAATAATGATGTTGGTGGTGGTTGTGTCTTATATAATTGGCTTGAACAGCTGTTATGTTTTGCCCGTGAGAAGTGCAAGACCACGTATAAGTTTGAAATAATGATGTTGGTGTTGGTGGTGTCTTACATTTGGCTTGAACAGAGGATATGCATTGCCTGTGAGAAGTGCAGGACCAAGTATTTGTTAGAAATAATGATGTTGGTGTTGGTGGTGTCTTCTCTTTGTCTTGAACAGCTGATATGTATGGCCTGTGAGAAGTGCAAAACCAAGTATTTGTTTGAAATAATGATGTTGGTGGCGTTGGTGTCTTATCTTTGGCTTGACCAGCTGATATGTATTGCCCGTGAGAAGTGCAAGACCAAGTATATGTAAGAAATAATGATGTTGGTGGTGGTTGTGTCTTATCTTTGGCTTAAACAGCTGATACCTATTCCCCATGAGAAGTGCAAGACCAAGTATTAGTTTGAAATAATGATGTTGGTGGCAGTGGTGTCTTATATTTGGCTTGAACAGCTGATATGTATGGCCGTGAGAAGTGCAAGACCAAGTATAATTTTGAAATAACGATGTTGGTGGTGGTTGTGTCTTATATAATTGGCTTGAACAGCTGATATGTATTGCCCGTGAGAAGTGCAAGACCAAGTATAAATTTGAAATAATGATGTTGGTGTTGGTGGTGTCTTCTCTTTGTCTTGAACAGCTGATATGTATTGCCTGTGAGAAGTGCAAGACCAAGTATTTGTTTGAAATAATGATGTTGGTGGTAGTTGTGTCTTATATAATTGGCTTGAACAGCTGATATGTTTTGCCCGTGAGAAGTGCAAGACCAAGTATTAGTTTGAAATAATGATGTTGGTGTTGGTGGTGTCTTCTCTTTGTCTTGAACAGCTGATATGTTTTGCCCGTGAGAAGTGCACGACCAAGTATAAGTTTGAAATAATAATGTTGGTGGTGGTTATGTCTTATCTTTGGCTTGACCAGCTGATATGTATGGCCTGTGAAAAGTGCAAAACCAAGTATTTGTTTCAAATAATGATGTTGGTGGCTGTGGTGTCTTAACTTTGGCTTGACCAGCTGATATGTTTTGCCCGTGGGAAGTGCATGACCAAGAATTTGTTAAAAATAAGGATGATGGTGGTGGTTGTGTTTTATATAATTGGCTTGAACAGCTGATACCTATTGCTCGTGAGAAGTGCAAGACCAAGTATTAGTTTGAAAGAATGATTTTGGTGGCGGTGGTGTCTTATATTTGGCTCGAACAGCGGATATGTATTGCCTGTGAGAAGTGCAAGACCAAGTATAATTATGAAATAATTATGTTGGTGGTGGTGGTGTCTTATCTTTGGCTTGACCAGCTGATATTTATTGCCCGTGAGAAGTGCAAAACCAAGTATAAGTTTGAAATAATGATGTTGGTGGTGGTGGTGTCTTATCTTTGGCTTGACCAGCTGATATGTATTGCCCGTGAGAAGTGGAAAACCAAGTATTTGTTAGAAATAATGATGTTGGTGGTTGTTGTTTTTATCATTGGCTTTAACAGCTGATACCTATTGCCCGTGAGAAGTGCAATACCAAGTATTGGTTTGAAATAATGATGTTGGTGGCGGTGGTGTCTTATATTTGGCTTGAACAGCTGATATGTATAAATCATTGTTTGGAAAACCTATTCAAATGTACATGAACAATAACAAGGCTTGAACAAGCATCCTTTGGATTGAAAAGCTATCACCTTATTGTTTAGTTGAATCATGAATGTCACATCTTATACATATGCCATACAAGTGCTGAAATACTATTGAAAAAACAAAAACACATTGAGGGTTTTGTGTTTCTAACGCTTATAATTTTACTAATGACAAAGGATGATTACTCATTAACGAATCTACTCTTTTGGTTTAGTCATTAGGGTATACTTCTTTCCTGTTTTTAGTCTGAGCCAACCTTTTGGAAAAACGACATTGCCACAATCTGTGAGCTCTTGTTTTTATGAAGGCATTTTGTATTTTGACTTGGAGAAGTCTGGAGAAAATTCTTCAGGGGTGTGTATCCCCTTTTTATAAGCCATGAATATTAATAGCTACAATTAAAAAATACAATAATTGTCTCATTCACAAACTCAAATGAGAAAACATAAAGTAGTAACATGTGGACAATTATACTCTAATGACTAAGATGATTTTAGTTTAATTTGTGAAGATTGATTTTCTTTATGCTGCCTAAATTTTTACACAGCACAACCAACTTTGTATTTGTGTACAACAAGTATATAATTAAAACATGTTGGAAAACCAATTAATAACAACACTTCATTTAATGTTTTATTTTACCTGCCCAGGATAGCATTCAAATGTACATTTGTGATTTTATGTATGCTTACTAGTATACAATCATTCTACTGGTGGGATTCACCAAAGCAATATTAGTAATTTTGATACATATGAACTACATGAGCTAATTTGACCATATTCTTTTGAATACATGTAAAAAAAATCTGTATGCAAATTTAATTCTGTTTTGTTTTTATTGAACATCTATATGGGAATTGATGTGCACAAATTACCATTCTGAAATATAACTGATATTTATAACCTTCAATTTATGAAATAATAAATATAAATGAGAGTTTTAAATACTTATAACTTATAATCCTGTAATGACTAACTAACTACCACTTGCAGTAATAACATTACATATTTCATTGGAAATTCCATTCATTTTTAGTTATGAATTGGGCATATGTATAATTATATCTTATTGAGTTAATAAAAATCATTTCGCAGTTGTATTCCTAAGATTAATTAACAAATATACATTATGACAAGGTACACTGTATTCTTCTAGTACCAAAAATCACCTGTCATGGGGCATCATAAATTCTTATCTCTTATTATCAACACCCCTTAGTGATATATGGTTTCTAAACCCCATTCTGTTCTGCCATAAAGCACATTCAAGGGTGAGATATGGTTGTTATCAGATAAAATTTTGATCAGACACTGGTCATGTATGGGTTAATTTGAGCATCATTTTCTCCAAAAAAGGCTTTTTTGAACATCTACAGATTTTTCAACAGGATTTAATGATATAATGCAATCTGAGATGAACAATAGGTGCATAAGCTACATATATAAATTATTTAAATAATGAAAGTAAATTTAAAGTATAACTTCAGTTGCTTGTAATTCTGAGTTTGAAAAACAATTATACAAAAAATAAAGTATTTGTAACAAGTTGTGAAGACTACAACAATTAGAGATGAAAAAGATAAAAAAAATCAAACCATATAAAGTTATCTATACAATACGATTCAATGGCAATGTAAGACGGTGCAAAAGAACAACAATCATCAAATTTAAATATTAAGTTATATTAAGTTGCGAGACAATAGCACTGAACAATTCCCATTTGCTTTCAAAGGATTCTTAGGTGGTTTTTTATGCCCCTGGTAGCGTGGCATATAGCAGTTGAACTGTCGGTCTGTCTGTCTGTCTGTCTGTCTGTCTGTCTGTCTGTCTGTCAGTCTGTCTGTCAGTCTGTCTGTCAGCCTGTGCGTCCGTCAGAAAACTTTAACATTGGCAATAATTTTTGCAATACTGAAGATAGTAACTTGATATTTGGCATGCATGTGTATCTCATGGAGCTGCACATTTTTAGTGGCGAAAGGTCACAGTCAACCTTCAATGTAAAAAAATCAGAGCGGAGCAGTAGGGGGCATTATTCTTGTGTAAGAGATATTTTGTCATAATCATATTCATACTTAATGTAATTCTTGGCTCCTGTTATGCTTGTAATGCATTTATTCATTTTACACTTGTAGAAGTTAAGCTTTATAAACAAAATAATATTAATAATGATAGCATTATTTTACTTTTACTACACAAATTAACAGGCAAAGCAATTCTTTATGCTTATGCTTGAATGTGTGCTTATTCAATGTGTGAAAAATCTGTGCTGTTATATTGTCCAGTATATGCTATTATATCTTTAAATTTCAGAATTGAGATCAGATTGTACTACGCAAGGTCCAAGAAACTTTACCATACATGCCAACCCAAATCGATTCTGGTGATGTACTCTCTACATATCGATGGACAAATGAAGCCCTCTATATGAAGAGGACAAATTACACTGGATTGCTAATGATTGTTTCATATTAAGAAATAAACAACAGTGAACCAAATGAAACAAGATTCAGTTAGGGCAATTTAATAACTGCACTACCATGATCACGAATATTTGTGCTTAGGTACAGCTGGCTTGGTTTGGACACGTCACCATGCACGACTCTCCGTACAAGACTGTACTCCAGAGCACCTCATGGTAGGGAAGCTTCCCATAAAGTTTCATTGAATTCCGGTCATTAGTTGCTAAGAAATAGCCCGGACAAGAATTGCACTATATGTACAATTAATGGAAAACTTCAATAATACTGTGGTATTTATTATGCCCCCTTCCAAGAAGAGGGGGTATATAGTTTTGCACAGTAAGGTCCGTCCCTCTGTTGGTCCGTCCACCAAATGGTTTCTGGATAAAACCCGAGAACGCTTAGGCGTAGGATTATGAAATTTCATAGGTACATTGGTCATGACTGGCAGATGACCCCTATTGATTTTCATGTCACTAGGTCAAAGTTCAATGTTCAAGGTGACAGTGACTCGAAACAGTAAAATGGTTTCTGGATGATAAATCAAGAACGCTTAAGCCTGGGGTCAGGAAAGTTCATAGGGACATTGGTCATGACTGGCAGATGACCTCTATTGATTTTCAGGTCACCAGGTCAAAGTTTAAGGTCACAGTGACTGGAAACAGTAAAATGGTTTCCTGATGATTACTCAAGAACGCTTAGGCCTGGGATCAGGAAAGTTCATAGGGTCATTGGTCATGACTGGCAGATGACTCCTATTGATTTTCCAGTCACTGGGTCAAATGTCAAGGTCGCAGTGACTCGAAGCAGTAAAATGGTTTCCGGATGATAACTCAAGAACGCTTTAGCCTGGGATCAGGAAAGTTCATAGGGACATTGGTCATGTCTGACAGATGACCCCTATTGGTTTTTAGTTCTCTAGGTCAAAGATCAAGGTCAAATACATAACGTATTCACACAATGGCTGCCACTACAGCTGACAGCCTATTTGGGGGGGGGGGGGCATGCTTGTTTTACAAACAGTCCTTGTTTTATTTAAGAAAACAAATCAAGTAAAAAAGAAACAGTTTTAAGCAATTGAAACATAATGAACCTCATATAAAACAGTTGTAAGTAATTTAAACATAGTGAAGCTCATATAAACATTAGTATTATAAAAATCATTTTTTTTAATTTTATTCATTGCAAAAATCACTTTTAACAATAAATACCACCAACAATTATTTATGTATCTTAAAATTGATGTGTATATGGAATGTAAGCCATACTGGTTTTTGTTAAGATAATTGTTGGATAAAATCTAAGATATCACAGACAAAACAAATAATAATTGAATAATGTGTAGTTTTTTGGTAAGGCAATAACATATTTTTCAATAAAGTGCAGCAGACAGAAACTGGATATCAACCACTATTTTGATATGTCCCTGTTTATATTAAACACATCATGTGATAGGGTTCAGGGATGCTATCCTTTAAGTGTTAACACATACCGGTACACAGTTTCCATATAGTGGTCAGGAAGAAGAGCCTGTTAACAAGTTTCACAAGGGCCAGGAAGTGGAAACTTTGACTTGTGTATAGATGGCATCAGAAGGGTCAGTAGTTAGGTGATTAGGGGATATATGGGTAGAGCTCTTAACTACATTAATTACAGTAACCAATTTGAAATAGGACAGTACATTTAACCATTTTAAGTTGCAGAAAGATAGTATATGTACTCAACACACATCTTCTGAAACCACATCAACACCTGTCCCAACTTTTTCCTTAAATTTTATTGGCACGCTCTCTCCTCCATACTCGATTGTCTTTCAGCCAATATCCGTTCTTTTTTTCAAAAAATATAATATGATAAGGGAAATTTCTTTGCTAAATGCATCCATCTATAAAAAGCAGCCATATTCGCAAACTGGGCGGAGTGGAGAGCGCACCTCAAAAGGCACACCGCCAACAATCTGGCCACTATCATGTGAGGCACGCGCTGATCACGAATCTCCCAACAAATGACAAGTTCACTATTCAATCTGTTTTCTGTGGTGTCTCATTTAACGAACAGCATTCCCCTCAAAATACAATATCGATATGTGCAGCTCCCACTTCAACATATCCAAATTTGTTTAAACAAATTGTTTAGTGGCCCGAACTTATAAATCGTATGGGAAGCTTCGATCAGTATTTGAAATTGTACGATGTCAATTCTGAAAAGCAAACAGTCAATAAACATTTCAATAAAACATTCTCTATTTGAACAAACCCTATTAGGGATTAATCAAATATTAATTTTGGCCAATGCTGTTTGCGACCATTCTCAACCATTAGGAAACCTTCATGAATGGTACAAAGCTTCTTTTGTTGAAACATCGTGCTACCATAATAAGTATTTTAATATCGTGTCAATGATTGTTAAATGTCAATATAACGCTTCTCTGGTGCCTAAACACAGACACCATGGCGTCAGTCTACTGTTCTATGCTACAGACGGATAAATGGGGGAATACTAAATAAACATGATGAACAAGTCATATTATTCATGTTTCTTCATGTAAATATAATGCCACAAACTGAGTAACTAAATGATCTTTTCGCACAGTAATTCCAATTTAAATCTTAAATTATACCTTAACGTTATAACAGCTCTTAAGATGTTTTGTATACATTTTCAATTTTAACGAACACACGTTTTGATTTGATCAGTGTGAAAAATACACTTTCTTTCATCGAAATATTTGATTCGTTTAAAAGATATTTGTTCTATGTAAGTTTATCAATGTGATATTTTTATTTACACTCGATCAAAGATTATGATATTAACTTATCACTAAGGTCTACATATTCTTCAATTAGTGTATTATGAACAAAAATGTATTATAAAATAAAATTGATATTTCAAACCGTGAATATGGCGACTTACAACAGACATAACACTTGTAAATGAAACACAAGTATTCCATATGACCGAACAAATATCATCTTTTTAACGAGTTCAATGGTGAAAATATACTTTTTATCAAATAATAAAACTATTTACAAATTCCATGAAGAAATATTTTCACAGGATCTATCTTACACAACATCAGATGACACACATCTGTGAATCACCAACACATTACAGCTTAAGTTCCTTTTCATATAAATTTGCATGGTTCGTGTATTTTCAATTATTGAAATTATCCTAATTAAATGGTTATGGATTATTATGCATCCAAACATGCGTAAAATACTGGTATAAAAATCTAACAATATAGTACAGTATATGGTTTGGTTTTCCTCTGTTAATATCCCCAGAAATATGATATCATTTTAAGGGGCATGTTCTCATTTAATTTGTTTTTGTATTTGAAAAATGTTATTTTTGTTTGAATCCAAAAAATAAAAGATCAATATACTAAAACACCAATATAATAATATGAATCTTATAAGAAGAAAAAAAATTGTTTTAAGATTTCAGTCTGTGAATAATTCGGATTAAAAACATACATTGGCTAGTATCAAACTTGTTCAGTACAAGTACAACATAATAAACTAGAAATGGCCCGGCAGAGGCCGGCGCGTATCCCTCTCCGCATGTTTGACCCAGGGGCGCCCCAGGGTTGGTAATGGGGCCATGCATAGGTTAGATTGACCGTATTGTCATTAGAGAAGTTCAGTATCAATTAGAAGTGAATCGGTGTAGAAATGAAGAAATTATAGTAAAAGGCAACTTTGGGTGGGCTAGGACTATGTGGGCGGGGCACCCTAGGGTTGGTAATGGGGCCATACAAAGTTGAGATTGACCGTATTGTCATAAGAGAGGTTCAGTATCAACTTGAAGTAAATCGTTGTAGAAATTAAGAAATTATAGTAAAAAGCAATTTTGAATGGTCGTGGCCTATGTGGGCGGGTTGCCCCAGGGTTGGTAATGGGGTCATGCATAGTTGAGGTTGACTGTGTTGTCTAAAAAGAGGTTCAGTATCAATTTGAAGTGCATCGGTGTATAAATGAAGAAATTATAGTAAAAGGCAATTTTGGGTGGGCTTGGCCTATGTGGGCGGGGCACCCCAGAGTTGGTAATGGGGCCATGTATAGTTGAGATAAACTGTATTGACATAAGAGATGTTCAGTATCAATTTGAAGTTAATCGGTGTAGAAATGTAGTAAAAGGCAATTGTAGGTGGGCGTGGCCTATGTGGGCGGGGCGGCCCAGGGTTGGTAATAGGGCCATGCATAGTTGAGATTGACAGTATTGTCATAAGAGTGGTTCAGTATCAATTTGAAGACAATCGGTGTAGAAATGAAGAAATTATAGTACAATTACCTAAAAAAAATGAGTAAAAATCTCTGACCAGGCCCCCCAACCCCCATAACATTTGACCCATGGGTCAGATCAAAATTCCAAATAGTGCAGGGTCGCACATATGCTCATAGCTACCATGTGTGTAAGTTTCAAGGTTCTAGTGCTAATAGTGTAGGAGGAGATAGTGGCCAGGACGGACGGACAGACAGACAGACGGACAGACGCCGGAGATTACCACAATATACCCAAGCTTTTCAAAAAGCGTGGGGTTAATAATTCAAGAAAGGAATTTCCTGTTACATGTAGATCAGATAATGATTGGACATAAATGAAGGGGTCAAAGGTTCCCTACAATCATGAGTGGTGGTGTTTCATTGTTAAATATTTTTCTATCCTATTTCAAATTAAGATTCTTGTTTTAATAGCTGCTGAGCCCGTTGCCGAGGTGTATGTGAGAGCAAGAAACAACTCTGCATGGTGATTGATACACTCTCCTTAACATATAACACTAGAATAACATTAATATGTCAAATATACTGATATTAACAGATTATGGCTTATGCATAATATCATAACCATACTAACAATCCTTTATTATAATAATTATTATTATCAGTATTAAGAAAGTTTTATTCCTGATGGAATAATTTTGACAAACTTTCTACCATTCCTTGGATAATCATTCATTAAAAAAAACACAAAACAACGGCAACAAAAAAATAATATAAGGTTTTAATTTTTTAGAATGATTGAGCAATACATTTTCATCTTTTATGAAAGATTTGCATTTGCTAGTCCTTTACTGCAGCATAATTTGTTTTAAATTTCTGAAATACATTTATAAATTAGTTATGATTTTTTCACTGACAAATACGCAATGGAAAAAAGGCCAGCAACTACCTACTTTGGGTAGGCCCTGTTTTCTGGCTCGCACTTGTTGGAAACTGACAGTTTAAAGTCAAAGGGCTTGGTGACAGTTTAAGGTCTAAGGTCTTGGTGACAGATTTTGGTCAAAGGTCTTGGTGACAGATTAAGGTCAAAGGTCTTGGTGACATGTAAAGGTCAAAGGTCTTGGTGACAGTTTAAGGTCAAAGGTCTTGGTGACAGTTGAAGGTCAACGGTCTTGGTGACAGTTTTAGGTCAAAGGTCTTAATTGTTTGTCTTCCTCATATAGCTTCTAAATGTCTGAAAGGAGTACAAAATTACCTTGCATTATCATTCCTTAACATTACACTCATTAGAACACTCTTAAACTACTGAGTCTCGATCAAACGTTCAGAGTGGAATGATGTGCAGATGATACTTCAGAAAGGAATTTTGGCTGTGACAAAGTTTTTGCAGAATTTTCGGTATTTTGTCTCTTGTTCAACTATAGAATATATAATCCATAAATTGTGTGCTTTGAACTCATCTTTGACTACCGAGTGAAGCTCACTCAAATTTCTACAGTTGAATTATTAAATTATTGTGTAGAAATTATTTTTTCTGCAAGTTTTTGCAGAGTTATGGTGCTTTTTCTATTTTTCCATAAACAAATTAAGTCTCAAAATTGTGTCTTTGCTAATCATCTTTATCTGTTTTGTGAATCTCGCTCAAACTTAACATTTTAATAACCTTAATATGTTGAAGATTGTAAAGAAAGTAATTTTGTCTGTGTTAAGTTTTTGCTAATAATTGCTGATTTTCTGTTTTTAAACTATAGAAAATATAGTTCCAAATAAAAAAAAAATAACATGGACTACAACTTGGTCAATTTAGCTCAAATTTTAAGAGCTAATCGTGTACATGATCTATAAGGGAGAAATTTTGGCTCCAACTATATTTGGCTTAATTATGGTATGTGACACATTTTCTAGTTAAAGTTTCATTTTGATTTTATTCCAGCAATGCTAGCTGAACTATGAAGACAATCGACTGCATGAGGCATTTATGACGTTATGGATATGAAGTTTCTACATTTCGTAACCACAAGAGTGGACGAGGACACCGTGGGATTATTACTAGTGCACCAATTAGTTTTATTTTTTATGGCTGGATGAACCCACAACACCCATCTACATACTGCCAAATTGGTGGTCAATTTTATTGAGATGATCTGCTTCAATTTTATTGGTTTTGACTGCTCAAAAATTATTTTCTAAAACTGGCTTATGTTTTTATACAAGCGTTTTTGCTTACATTTAAATGTTAAAAGTGGATTGCTTGTGTGAAGTGAAACATGTGATGCCTGTTTTGGAATACATATTTCCTATTTTAAAGAAATGCTTTTAAAACCAAATACTTAACCCAGTTATGCCTAGCGTAAAGAAAAAAGGCCAGGGCAAACAGCAAAGACCCAGATGAGACGCCACATCATGCGGCATCTCATCTGGGTCTGTGCTGTTTGCTTAATGGAAGTTCTGTAAGAAATATTCTAAATATAGAAATAAATACACTAGATATCCCTAATTTTGAAAATAACTTGATCCATTTTAGAAGGATGGGAGAGTCCACTAGGCTTAAAATGGGTTAAAATGATTCTTTACAAGTTTGATGAGGTTCATGTGTGTTGAGCAGCTTAACATTTCCATTGATAACAACTTCAAATAACAAGTGAGTCGTGTTCTGAGAAAACTGGGCATAATGCATGTGCGTAAAGTGGCGTCCCAGATTAGCCTGTGCAGTCCAGGCTTATCAGGGAAAACACTTTCCGCCTTATTTAGATTTTTGCTAAGAAGAGACTTCATTTAACTGAAAAATATCATAAAGGCGGAAAGTGTCGTCCCTGATTAGCCTGTGCGAACTGCACAGGCTAATCTGGGACGACACTACAAAATTGCATTAAGCCCAGTTTTCTCAGAACGCGACTCTAGTTGTTACTCCATCTGTGTAGTTCAGGTCTTCTGCATAAGTTGATAGTTACTAATGTGTACTAATTATGTCATACAAATCATGCACAGTTAGGCTTATTTGTCTGCTATCTACCTACAACGATTGTAATCAGAGAAATAATTGTGATATGATTCTAATGAGATAAATTATTGTATTACATTAATCATGAGTAGATAATTGACCTGTTCATTATAAATATAGTGCTATCTTTAATTGGCAGAATTAAGCCTAATTTGGTATATGTTACTTTATTCGTATGATTTTATAGATATGCTTGTTTATGCCCCCCTTCGAAGAAGAGGGGGTATATTGTTTTGCACATGTCGGTCAGTTGGTCCGTCGGTCGGTCGGTTCGTCCGTCCGTCCACCAGATGGTTTCCGGATGATAACTCAAGAACGCTTAGGCCTAGGATCATGAAACTTCATAGGTACACTGATCATGACTGGCAGATGACCCCTATTTATTTTCAGGTCACTAGGTCAAAGCTCAAGGTCACAGTGACTTGAAATAGTAAAATGGTTTCCGGATGATAACTCAAGAATGCTTAGGCCTAGGATCATGAAACTTCATAGGTTCATTGATCATGACTGGCAGATTATCCCTATTGATTTTCAGGTCACTAGGTTAAAGGTCAAGGTCACAGTGACTCGAAATAGTAAAATGGTTTCTTGATGATAACTCAAGAATTCTTAGGCGCAGGATCATGGAACTTCATAGGGTCATTGATCATGACTGGCAGATGACCTTGTACAATATGAAGGCATTAATATTGTCAAAGCATATAGTTTCTGTTTTCCACCTGCACAACGTTATTTGACACTGTAGCTGTATATTATTGATAACAATTTATTGATTTTATATCGACTTGTTCAACTTATTTCATGCGAGGGTCAGAATTATATTAATAATTGACATCACCCCAGTTTATTTAAAACACCCTGTATGGATTGAAGGGACCCCAGGCACATTGTTAATCTTATCTCAATTTTATTCATGTCACTACAATCAATAATTTAATTGGAAAAGCACAATAGCAGTTCTATTTACATGTCCATTCTTATTGCCACGAGAATGGTTTTGCTGAATAGATTATTTGAGTTAATAAAATGATTTGACTATTTTAAATGCGTATAACAAGCCATAAATTATTCTTTGATATAGTTTCAATGCTTTTAATCAAAACACAATAATTTCAATAGCCCAGTGAATTCCTTTACGTCAAATGGTCCGGATCAAATAACCACATGCTTTGGTATTCAAAAGTGATCATTATCTACACTTATGGTGTGACAGAAATATCAATATGATATTTGAAAACAGTTGGGACAGGGTTATAGCCATTCTAACCGACATTTAAATTAATGATCAATATAATTCAAATAATTGCCTTGTAGAATTATTTATGCAATTTTCATTTTAGGCAACTTAGATTGAAACCTGTTGTATTACTTAAATTGCACATTTTTACATATTAAACCTACATACAAAATAGCCCAAGTATTTAAAAAGAATCAAATTACATGTGCGGTATGTGTATGCAGTCAGGAATTTGGAAATGCCGTTCACATCTAATTTTTATTCCCCGCCATAGGCGGAGGGATATTATTTCTGCGTTGTCTGTCTGTCTTTCTGTCCGTCCGTCTATCACTGTTGTGTCTGGAGCCATATCTTGGAAGTGCTTTGGCGGATTTCATTGAAACTTGGTATGAGTATATAAATGGATAAGAGGATGATGCATGCCAAATGGCATTGTACACCATCTGTTAATAACGGAGCTATGCCCTTTGTATCTTGAATAAAATGCGTTTTAATATAAGCATAGAGTTTTATCTCCATTAACACATAAGCCAGAGTCATGAAACTTGCCATAGTTGTTCTCAATCATCTGGGGGTGCTTCACATTCAACACCCATAATCCTAGGAGCTAAGGTCAAAGTCACAAATTGAGGTCAGAGGTTACAAATTTGATTAATTATTCATTATTTAGTCATTCCTTTACTATGCATCAAGGGATTATGTAATAACTGTCCACAATTGTTCTCTATTATCTACCTGAGTGTCAAATATAAGATCCATGTTGCTAGGGTCAATTTGGCGGGGGATATCAATTCAATGAATTTGCTTGTTTGTTTTGAAATTTCAGTTTAATTTTAAAAAACAATAATAACGTTGACTCGGGTTTGCTTCAACTCGCTTGGCTGGAATTTCTGAATTGCTCGAAGATTCCTCGAAGGATAAATTTTGTATTTCTTTATACTCATATTTTTGTGTATGGCTAGAATTATTGAGGGTAACATTATCTGATGGCTGCATGTGATCTACTTTAAAGTCAGACATAAATAATCAAATTTAACTCCTACAATATTAAGTTTAAATCCTCAAAATTCCAGACAAGGAGTAATTTTTTCCAGTTGTTTTTTAAATATATAATATTCCCCCCTTCGAAGAAGAGGGGGTATATTGTTTTGCTCATGTCGGTAGGTCGGTCGGTCCGTCCGTCCACCAGATGGTTTCCAGATGATAACTCAAGAACGCTTAGGCCTAGGATCATGAAACTTCATAGGTACAATGATCATGACTGGCAGATGACCCCTATTGATTTTCAGGTCAATAGATCAAATGTCAAGGTCACAGTGACTATATAGTAAAATGGGTTCTGGATAATAACTCAAGAACGCTTACGCCTAGGATCATGAAACTTCAGAGGTACATTGATCATGACTGGCAGATGACCCCTATTGATTTTCAGGTCACTAGGTCAAAGGTCAAGGTCACAGTGACTCGAAACAGTAAAATGGTTTCCGGAAGATAACTCAAGAACGCTTACGCCTAGGATCATGAAACTTCATAGGTACTTTGATCATGACTAGCAGATAACCCCGATTGATTTTCAGGTCACAAGGTTAAAGGTCAAGGTCACAGTGACTCGAAACATTCAGATGGTTTCCTGATGATAACTCAAGAATGCTTAGGCCTAGGATCATGAAACTTCATAAGAACATTGATCATGACTGGCAGATGACCTTTATTGATTTTCAGATCACTAGGTCAAAGGTCAAGGTCACAGTGACTCAAAATAGAAAATAGGTTTCCTGATGATTACTCAAGAACGCTTAGGCCTAGGATCATGAAACTTCATAGGAACATTGATCATGACTGGCAGATTACCCCTATTGATTTTCAAGTCACTAGGTCAAAGGTCAAGGTCACAGTGACCTGGCTGCCACTACAACGGACAGCCCATATGGGGGGCATGCATGTTTTACAAACAATCTTTGTTTATGATTAGATTCGATTGATACTTTGACAAAACAACTCTTATCTGACATACCACAATAGACTCCACCCAAACCTCTCCCCACGCCCCCCGCCCGAATCCCCCTCCCGAATTCCCCCTCAATCCCCCGCCATTATTTTTTTTTAATTAAAGATCATCTAATAAATGACCATCACACCCTCACACTATACCCCCACCCCCACCCCAATTTTTTTTATGCCCCCAGTAGGGTGGCATATAGCAGTTGAACTGTCCGTCAGTATGTCAGTCAGTTTGTCCGTCCGTCCGAAAAAAACTTTAACATTGGCCATAACTTTTTCACTTTTGAAGATAGCAACTTGATATTTGGCATGCATGTGTATTCCATGGAGCTTCACATTTTGAGTGGTGAAAGGTCCAAGTCAAGGTCATCCTTCAAGGTCAAATGTCAAATTTATGGTGTCTGTCCGTCCGAAAATTAAACATTGGCCATAACTTTTTCAATATTGAAGATAGCAACTTGATATTTGGCATGCATGTTTATCTCATGAAGCTGCACATTTTGAGTGGTGAAAGATGAAGGTCAAGGTCATATTTCAAGGTCAAATGTCAAATATATGGCGTCTGTCCGTCCGAAAACTTTAACATTGGCAATAACTTGTTTAATATTGAAGAAAGCAACTTGATATTTTTGGCATGCATGTGTATCTCATGAAGCTGCACATTTTGAGTGGTGGAAGTTCAAGGTCAAGGTCATCCTTCAAGGTAATTTTTTTTATAAATTTCAAAGCGGAGTTCTCATGAAGCTGCACATTTTGAGTGGTGAAAGTTCAAGGTCAAGGTCATCCTTCAAGGTCAAAGGTCATTTTTGTTCCAAAGCGGCGTTCTCATGAAGCTGCACATATTTAGTGGTGGAAGTTCAAGGTCAACGCATTTTTCAAGGTTAAGGTCCTCCTTTAAGGTCAAAGGTTAAAAAAAATAAAATTTTCAAAGCGGCGTTATCATGAAGCTTCACATTTTGAGTGGTCAAGGTCAAGGTCATCCTTCAAGGTCAAAGTTATAAAAAAAAATCAAAGTGGCGTTATCATGAAGCTTCACATTTTGAGTGGTGGAAGTTCAAGATCAAGGTCATCCTTCAAGGTCAAGGTCATCCTTCAAGGTCAAAGGTAAAAAATAATATTTCAAAGCGGCGTTATCATTAAGCTGCACATTTTGAGTGGTGGAAGTTCAAGGTCAAGGTCATCCTTCAAGGTCAAAGGTAAAAAAATCCTTTTTTTTCAAAGCGGCGCAATAGGGGACATTGTGCTTCTAAAAAACACATCTCTTGTTTTTTTTGAAACATGGTTACAAAACACAAATATTTATTTGTATTATTTTATTTTTAAAATACCGTCAAACCATCACACCCAAGAATCCCCCCCCCCCCAAAAAAAAATATTTCCTTTTTGCATTTTTTTGCATTTTTGGAAGATAATGTAATAAATGACCACACCCACACACTATACACCCGTCTCCACTCAAACCCTCCCTCCTATGTGATTGAAATTGAGATAGGTCCCTACACCTTTAACAAAAAAAATAGATGAGCGGTCTGCACCCGCAAGGCGGTGCTCTTGTAAATAAATTTGTCTCTTATAAATTGTGTTTGCATTAGGTTGTTGCAGATATTTTATCTCCATGTACCTTTGGGTTGAGTCATTTCTTATTTTTGTTATTACTTTAAAATCATTCTTTGTTGTCATATTGCAATTGATACTAATTCTAAAGAGAAGCAGAAACTGATTGTATTACGGTTTATGTCTCCATGTTTAACATGACTGCATACATTGTTTCTGATGAATATGTTTGATTGTGTAGATTGTTTCTTTATACAATCTTTTTATTCTCAAGCTTGTTTCTAAAAAAAGAATGTACTTGATATTGTACACATCTATGTATGCATGTTTTGAAGTGGGTTAATGCTTCTGGGATAATTTTATTGCTGATCCGTCTTTACATATTGATATATTTTACCTAGGATTGTTCTGAGGTGTGGTTTGATTAGCATGCTGCTTTTTTAGATTTCGGTCATGCAAAGATAAGGGAATTTTTTACATGATAACTAATAACATGTACATTTTAAGTTGATTAAGTTAGTTCACAGTGTATCCATAACATTTAGTTAAGAAAATTTAACTTGAACATACATGTATAAAGCTGATAAAATTAGTTGTAACGTTATTACGTATTGTTCGTGGAGAACAAACAATAACAAACAAGGTTCATTTCTGTTTTCATCGCGATTTATTTTTGTTGAATATTTTCTAATACAACGCTTGCTAATGTTCGTGAAATACAATTTTACAGCGCGGCAGCCAATATGGCCGCCACGTCAAGAAAACGTGACAAATCTAACCGCAAAATCTAATTGCTTAATTCTGACCAAACATCTACATTTTGTTTACAGGTTAATTTGCATAAAACTCCCTTATAACTTTGATTGGTCATTAGTGTCCGTTTCTTCACGTGCTTATTGTTGATTGGTTGAATTGCTAAATGTACTGAATCAATGACACCCCGGGAACAAAGAAAACAAACTATTCAAGTATTTACACACTTATCGAATAATCCCTATGCACTCTTATAGTTGAATAAAATTACGTTTCCCAGTGCAATACTGCAAACAAGGTATTTACTGTCAGGCCCCTATGTCAATATCGTTGAACATTTTCAATTAAACCTATCTAAATATACCAGCTTTGATCTTTCAATTTGTTGAGTTAGTCCACTCCATAATGAATGCAAGAATATTTCATGTTTCTACTTGATGAACTTTAACATTTTCCTCTAATACTAAAACATCTATTAAATTTCTGAAAATGCACATATGATTTTGTCATATTATTAAAACATACAGTTATGATAATTCAATTTACTTATAGATTCCTATCAAATTATTTAATTTTCATATTAATTTTTTTAACATTATATGCTGTTATGTTACATAGTAAACAGTGTTTCCAAAACATTGTGTTTAGAAAATATAACTTGTATATTTAACGCTGATTAAGTGAGTACACAGTGTATTCAAAACACTCAGTCATGCATGTAACTTTCATCGTTTTAGTTTAGATATTGCATATGGGTCAATATGTTATAAACGTTTCTTAACCTTCCGCAGTGGGATAAAGGCACCCAAACTGTTTTATTATGTGGGATATTCTGATGCTTACATGGTGCATAATGCAGCCATGCAAATAGCCCGGTAAATATAACCCTTCTTTTGTTGAATTTGCTTTGCACATGAAATTGTGTTTGTTTAAGAAATAAATTGCAAAATCAGATGCTGTCTTTCTTGTGAAATGTTTTATAGTTTGGGTGGAATGACTTCATTATGCACAGCTTTTAAGCACCCCTGGACACCACCTGAGCACATTGTGCTCGTTGTGAACTAATATGATCGCATTTTGTCCGATGCACGTCGTCCGTCGTGCGAAATCAACATTTTCCTTGTTAACACTCATAGAAGCAAAATTGAGTGTCCATTTTTCATGAATTTTGGTCAGAAGATATGTCGGCCTAGTATAAAATTTATAAAAAAAAATAGGTGACGAGGTCAAAATAAAGATAAAGGTTTTGACACTCTCGAAGTCACATGAATGTCCAATCTTAATGAAACTTTCTCACAACATTTCCTGTAATTATATATTGACCCAGTTTTAAAATGGATATGGTCCGTTGAAAAATGAAAAACGATTGAATGCTTTAAACACACTACATTTATATGTAAATTCCTGATTTATATGGTTTTGCTAAACTATACAATTGTATTATACCAGCAACCTATCGTAAATAAGTATTTAAGCATTAATTGACTGTCAAGTTACTGCCAAGTATACAGTTCATCTAAAATTTTCACTTAATCGTAGTCATTTAATTGTATTGTAATTGTAGCAATGTCTATTGTTATTAAAAATACAGCTCTATTATGAAATTTTATCATAACATATCGGGCTTTATACATTGTTTACGTAAACAGCCCCTCTGACAATGACATTTGTTTTGTTGAACTAAAAATATATATGCTTTCTCTTGTCTCCAAAATTAACTGGCAAACTAATAAGAAATATCCAATGTAAAAGCATTTATGACATGATAAGGTTTTCGAAAGAAGAATAGCTGACATTTGTGTTGTGAACGCCTAAGTTCTACACAAATACATTTATTTATCAATTACACTTTACGACCAAAAAATCTAATAATTTGAATCTTTGAGACCTACCAACAGGGCAGGAAACAACATCAAACGACTAGTATTTGTTTCTTTTAAATGTCACAAGTACGATGTTAAAATGTAAAATGTTCAATGTCCATCATCATATTATGATAAATCACCCAAATAAAATATTTTAATGACAATACTCACAAGAAAGCGTTGTATAGCATTCGCACAGTCCGTCTGTGAGTCTGTGAGCGTGTCCGAATGTCCGTCTGAAAATTCTTCCCTCAGCCATAATTTCACCATTTACTGATGACGTTTAAAATAACCAAGCATATAAACCATTATAAGACTACGTGTCTTGTATATTAATCTTCGTTTCCTAAACTGGGCACACTTGAAGGTTAAAAGTCAAAGCTGGCAATAAAACAACTTGACCATTCCTGATACAGCCATTACCTTGCCATATATTCGTGGATTTTTTAATGATTAAGCATGTAAACCATCTTTAAACGACGACTCCCGTGTACTACCCGTCTCTCTACCTCAACGGCCAAGGACAAATGTCATTTGGGGGCATCTTTGTGCCTTTGACACATACATTGTATCTTGTGAGAAGTTAGACTCTGTTAGAAAGACTGTATTAAATATAAAACGTTCGACCATTATATATATATATATATATATATATATATATATATATATATATATATATACATATATATATATATATATATATATATATATATATATATATATATATATATATATATACATATATATTCCTTTTTAAATACTCAGTAATTCAAATTTAAACATGTGCTTTTTCGCTATGTGAATAATATTTGTATTTTTCAAAAATCATACAATCATTTAGCGGTTTAACACACACTTTGTACTCCTCTACATTTAATTATGAATATTTTACATATAAAAATAATACTGAATTGCATTCAATTAAAGTATACCATTTATATTCGGCTAAATATCTAGATAATGCTTTTACATTGGATATTTCTTATTAGTTTGCCAGTTAATTTTGGAGACAAGAAAAAAGCATATATATTTTTAGTTCAACAAAACAAATGTCCGGGTCAGAGGGGCTGTTTACGTAAACAATGTATAAAGCTCGATATGTTATGATAAATGAGTCAGAATCATTCAATTTTAATTTTAATTTAGTAAAACCCAAACCCTTGGTCATAAATATGTTTCTGGTAATTGGTGGAAAAGAAATTGCCTTTTAAAGTTCAAGGTAAAGGACTCTGACATATAAAGAATGTTTACTTATACGCGTAGACCATTCTGTTTATAAAAGATTTCATAAGAATGCTTCAAACTAGAATTATTTAAATTGGTTTGCTATTACGCGGGAGGAAAACGGTTTCTTTTTACAATGGCGATGAACGAGTTTTTCCACCCACTAGAAGAAGAACACTTTAGTCACATTCATCGTAAGTGAATCGAACTATTAAACAAAGTCTTTAAAAACAGGCTAAGAGACACAGATGTCCACTAATGATGTGCATTTACCAGGGAACGTGTTCTAGTTATAGTTATATATGATAACCATTTACCTTTAATTACTTTTGAACTGGCAATTTTCATTCTCATTTTAACAACGGTATTGTATCTTAAAAATGTTCTGCGTGTATGAACAGAGTCATCCATTACATAGAAAGACGACAGACAAATTGTACATCGAGGTCGTAATGTTTTCGTATTAACTGAAAAGGTCATGAGACGCGGAATGCAGATGGTTAACAATAGTTGCTGTGTACACGTTGAAATAACTTGGTTAACTGTTCCTTCCTATACAATTCTTACATTGTGTAGCGTTATTACTCATACAACAAACTGACGTGTATAATAATCATTTATGCAAATAAAAAAGGACCAATACATTAAAATACATTTTCGTCCATAAATGTTTTATATGCATAACTGCACCACAATCAAATACAAGTTATTATATAAATAATCAAAACGATTATAACAAAAATTAAATGAAGATAATACAAGATTTCAAACTTTCAACACAACAATGTTCAGTACGCTGTGCATGCATAATACGATTAATACAAATACACAATATCTATTTAAACATCTATAATTGTTAAGAAATAAATGCACTGGTGTTGTTTTTCGAGTACACATGTTGTTTTAAAGTGCAGACGAATTGGAAATGTTTTTTTCTTTCTTTGGAAACCTGATCAAAGCACGATATAATTATTATTAACATCAGCATAAATATAAACGTCTATTGGCAAGTGTGAACAGATGCATAACATTTTAAAACATGAAAGTCAAGAAAAAAACACAAATGAGGAAACCTTATTACAATATTTGCATGCTTTCATTTGTTAAAATGTTTACAAGCTTTCATGTGTTCAATAGAAGTAGACTTTTGTTTGCCGTAGCATGCGTTCAATATTGTGCAGATAACTTTTTAACTTAAATAATGAGAAATCAAAATAAAAAAATAGAATCTATTAATTAAGTGCAGCTGAAATAAAGCGTGAATCGATTGGCGTTATAATAAGATAAACAAAAAAAAGAAGATTAATAATTCTCCATACTATATTGATTTTATGATTCCACAATTAAAAAAATAGATAGCAGACATACACGTATTTAGTCAGGGAATTTGTGAAAATAAGTTAACTAGGACAACCAAACATAAAAACGTATATTGAATAAGGAGGTTTTGTGAAATCAAAACACACACACTTGTAGAAGAAAAGGTTTTCAGACAACAAATGAGTAAGTGTTGAAATCTGCTGCATTTTAATATGATTAAAAAATGAACACGTCTACTTTTGTACTAAATTTGACAAAACATGGTGTTTTTTATTGGTTTTGCTTTTATTGTTTACAATTATATTTATTCCATTCATCTTTGTTATACATATTTTAAACTTATACAAGCCTTCATATCCATTTGTTCATTTTATTACGCGAACATTTCCATAATTAACAGAGCCCATAATGAAATATAAGCTTACACGCATAAAATGATAGAGATACATTGTAAGCATGCATGGAACTTCAAAAATAAATTACTAATACTATGTTATAACTTATGTTTAACTCACAATTATGTAAGCAGTTTTGAAAATACATTTCTTCTGTGTTGGTCATTTTCAATGAAGGCACATTTCGGTGCAAGTTTCACAATTTAAATATAATTGTAGACCTTCAACCAATGATCAAGCAATACTATATTAATGGTTATCTTATACACAATTCAAACACAACTTTGATGAGTGTTTCATTTTCGGCCTGGGGCGTAGTCCCAAGGCCATAGCAATGATACCAATTTCGGAGCCTATCCGAATTGGCTGGCCGCCAAAAACCAAATTCCCAAAACTCCGATTTACCACTTAATTCATTCGCAATAAAAGTAGTTCTTCGCAGATCTCAATAACCCATCTTGTAGATAGAGATCATCACTATAAAACATGACAGTGTCATAAAGTGTAAAAACTATGATTGAAGAAAATTGCTAAGCATCGACTATGACATAGTTCTTATTGTTTACATATTCATGCGAGAATAAGTTCCTCACTTGACGGTCTAGGCCGAAAAGATACGCGTTTTTACGGAGACAGTAAGAATATTTTTTTTCTGAGACATTTTTTGAAGACATTATATTTGGTATTTAAAAACATATTTTAATTTTGTTTCAATTTTATTTAGCGTTAACAAGACATTCCAGAAAAAAGAAAATGAAAAAGAACAACCAAATATTAACGATCATTCTCGGAAATAGATCTGTTAATTATGTAATAGAAAGCTGCCAACAATAATAGTTTTTTGCGGCCATGCTGTTGTTGTTGTATATCATCACCGCCTATGTACACGAACCTCTACCAGATCTGTAGAGTTGAACAAAAGATTATCGTTTCCACCACCAGTATCGTGTAGTCCTCCACCGTCTATGTACACTCTAGTATATACACAAATATTGTCTTTTCTTGCAATAGTATTGATAATACTGTCAACTGTTCTTTGTCTCATGGACTTTATATTGCTTTACATATAGAACCTTGACACATGTTGAGAACATAGCAGTCTTCTAGAGTGATATTCAGGTAACTTAAGTTTACGAGGTTTGACACTTTCCAAGTGAGAACTGTAATTTTATAAGACTCTAACTTTATCATGTGGTGTTTGCTCGTTAAAATGCTTATTTGTCAGCAGTTCATATTGTGTCTCGACTTCCTGAAGTATTTGTACTCTTATAGTTTGTAACATATCACACTGCAGTATAAATTGAAATTTTGTTCAAGGCTGTTGGAAGTGAACTCCCCCTTTGAAGTGTTGTTATTAAGATCATGCTTGTTTTTGATAAGGTCAAATAAAGCAAATCCGTCCTTTTTTGACATCCGTTTAATTCCGACGTAAATTTAAGATTATTCCGACTTTTTTGTTACGATGGTTAAGAAGACATCAATATTTTGTTAAGGGCATATTTTTTTACATGTACACTGTTTCTTGCAGTAAGAGAACCTGGATCAGTTTACATTTACTTCAGTTTAGTCACTAAACTTCTTCCCAAGCACACTAAATCTAGCCCCAGGCCTTCAGTGCCTACAGCGCTTTGATTTGCATATGTGTTTGTTCAATTTATTATAAAGTATTGCCTCCTTAAAACTTCTACTTTTTCACGTTGTATTACCACGTCATCGGGATATGTATGACTGATATATTGTTGCTGTTTTCGTTATTCCGTCCATCAAGATTTGCTTTTAAATATTGGATTTGTATAGATACAATATCGTTTCTCTGTCATGTATTAAATTGGTAATGAATGTGACATGTACGGATAATTGGTGACTTACTTTCTTAATTCATTAGGTATTGATTCAACGGCTTCCGTGTTGCAAATTTCACTCGGGAATTATGTTTGGAGCCCACTTTTTCCACACATAAATTAAAGTCACTATGTGAGAGCATACACCGCCTGTATCTACCACGATTGTTGCAAAAGCATTTTTTTGCTTCGTGTTTTTGAATTCAAATAAATGTTTTCCGTAAAAAAAAGAACACCAATGATAATGGCTATGTCCCCAAAAGCCATCATTACGTAAACTATGCGAATCAAACATTTGAAATAACTGTTTTCATGCTCAGGACAGCAACAGCAAACAAAACAACCGATAAAAAATCCTATAACTATAATCGGAACAACAAAAAGAACTATACCAACTAAAACATACGTCTGCGTTTGCACGAGAACGGTCTCACAACGAAGACTCGGTTAACCACCCTCATCACAGGGCAGATCTATGGAATTTGCGCCGACCTCAATCGATAGAATCACGATGTAGATTAACACTCTGATTGGGTTCTGCAAAACTTATGGACCTTTACTTTAATTATCATAAAAAGTAAAAATTCGAATGCCAACAAGAGCAAGTCAAAGTAAGCATCCATATTGGCAGTAGCACGAAAACGGTTAATAACAGAAACGATTTAGGATCGAGATTACACATTTATTAAGTGTATCTGTTGTCATAAATTCTTCACAAAATACTAACTCAAATCCCGTAAGTACTTCTTATAACAAACAGCAAATTCATCAGTAATTCAAAATCACAATATGAATGAGATAAAATTATTATTAGTAAACATGAATAAACACATTTACGGAGCTTGTATCGATGACTTATCAGTGTGTCTAAATCCAAAACTAATTGTTTTGATTGGCACGACTGACTTAACACTTGCGATCTAAGGAGTTACACTGATTGGAAAGTGTCTCTTCATTTAAAACATAAAATCAACGGGCTGAAGACACTAAAGTGGTTCGTTATGGTATGTACAGCGAACGTTGTCGTTCCGCAATTTGTTGTAAACATCACGCATCATGCGGCGTCTCATCTGGGTCTATGCTGTTTGCCAAGGCCTTTTTTCTAGACGCTAGGCATAAATGGGTTAACAGAGAATTTTTAAAATGTTAAAAAATAACATTTAATATCTGTTTTGTACATTGTTCGTTGTAAAGTGTAAAACGTTGTATGTTTGATTCTACAAATTCGATATGCAAATAAATCAATTATGAATATAGAGATGTTTTCATTTTATTTCGACCAATGTCAACAGTACACATGTGTAGACTTACTTCAACAAGTTTAAATGTTTAAAAACAAACAAGATACTTCTTAAGCTACAGATCTGACAGTGAAGAAGCGCATCCATCTGAAAATAAGTCGATGAAAAACTACATTAGAGTCTTGAATATTTTCTTAGTTGTACGATCGGTTGTGGGAATCTGCTTCAAGTCAGCATCTAACAAGTGTACACTATACAATTGTACAGAATACAAATTGACGAATGACAATTTAACGACGAATTTTTAGTTGTTCGCTTGCGAACAACTAAGGTTTAGAGCAAGTTTTGCAAGCCAGATCATGACCCGAAACATGATCACTGCCTGAATATGCGCCGAGAAATAAACCGCGGCGTTGTTTCAGTTCTTGAACTATAATCATTTAAAAATTGAAACAAAATATGAATATCGTGTTAAACTTTTTGATAGCGCTTGACCGATTCCTGGTAGTACAGCGGGAGGGGGTGGTGGGATCTGATATGGCTGGGAAATGTTTGGAGATTCGCAATAGACTGATCCCGGAATTCGCTCCAGTTTAGAAAAGCCCACTTGTCACCCCGGTACAAACATCGCCGGTCCATTATATCAACTAATGATAGCTTGATTTAAATAACAGCGGTTGATACGGTGTGTTTTTGAAGGGATTATAAACACACACAGCCGATTCTTTTTCTGATCAACGGGAGAAAAACGGAAAAACTCACTACCATTTAACTAAGTGATCAATGGAACCATTATTTTATCATGCTTAGCAAAACAAATGTTAAAAGGAAAATCTTTTATTGCAATATGTATATACATTCTATTGCATCATGTTTCATAATGATACGTAATACGCTGTTAATTGACAAAAATCGTGATTATCGGAAATAAATTATCCATATCCGCATAACACACATTTTATGCGGTGAATATGCGACTATTGTTGAATATCGAATACCTATCTTACTTAGAATAAAATTTCATTTTGGAAATTCCCTGTACAAAACTTTTGATTTTTGACACCATATACAAATTTAAAATAAACAATAAGATAATTGATGACAATAAATAAAAAAAAACATCTGCGGGAAATAATTTTACTGTTCTACCCAGATTTTCACATTAAATGACTTTTACATAACGCCAGCAGACACGCATGAATATATTCGAATATTTCATAGGCTGATTCGAGATAAAACCTCTGAACTTTGGCTACATCACTGTGTCTGTGCTCAGCGCAAATAATGTATCACTATTCAGTGTAATTAATTCCGGACTACTCTCTGTATGTTCAAACGACACAAATTGTGGCCCAGTTACATTTACGCGTTAAAATCCATCTCGCACAATTTCAGGGTCATTACTCGTTCACTAAATCGTCCGGGGAATGTATAATTAACTATCGAAAAACACAGTTTTGCTTTCAAGATGAGAAAACAAACAAAAAGTATAGTGTCACGATAAGAGTAAAATCGTTTAATTATCTAACCACAAATGTTTTCCGTACTCGGTCAACACGTCTGGAAATCGGTCCTAAACGCTTGGATAGGTTGCCCTTATTTACAAGTCTGCTATTTTGAATTCAATTTTGTATCGAAAAGCATTGTGCTAAAATATGCCATTTACAATTCGCAATGTCATTTTTAATGACCCTCGGTATGCAAAAATGGGTCTTTTTCATATTCCATATGCGCGCATCATATGTATAGCCCACTCAGCCTGCACATCTCTCAGTCTGGTCAAGAGAGTCATAATGAGACCATAACACATTTGGTGATTTTTTAGCGAACAGCATCGCCTCTAACCAGACTGCGCGAATGCACAGGTTGGGCTTAAGATAAGTTGGTCGAAACGCATAAGGCACATTTTCGCATGACGCGGCTATGAAATTGTGATTTAAATGCGTCGAAATGAAACTGCGTGTAAATCAAACATTAACATGCGATTTATTTCGATGGTGAAGAAATACACTCATAACAAGGCATGTGAGGACACTTATGATGTGCACTGCCGTAGTATAATTTTTATCTACATACACTTATTTGTGGTACTCCCGTGGTATAATTTTTATCTACTTACAATAATGTGTGGTTTGACAATGATAACAAACATTTCATGCGGTGAATATGCGACTAACAAGTTAACAAACACAATAGTTAAACTTTTGTTTTCAATTTAATTATTTAGAAACGTTAATTGCAAAGTTTCTTTCAAAGTCAGCATTTACGCCGACTACCTTTTTAAAAATATTTATTGATATATATAGTTGTTTTTAACATTCAGTTTAAGCGACTATAAAGCATGTTTGTTGTTGTCTATAGTATACCTGTAGTAATTGGTGAACTCATGTTCAACGTTTTATTAAGTGAGAACTGTGAATGTAAACAAACTTAACCTTCCACTATTGCGTTGTTAGCACCCGTGAATACAAAAGATCGCCGCTGACTGTTGAGAACAAAAGAATGTTTCACAAGCTTATCAAATTTATCCCCGCTGTAGTAACATGCACTATGAACGAGGCTACACAACATCCCACTATACTTGTTTATGAGCATCTATATATAGCCTCAGATTATGAATGGCATGTGCTGAGCAAAAATACTACGTCATTAAAACGCAGCAGATATTGGACTATTTATTCATTTATAAACATTCTCTTCCGCGACACGTATAATACAAACATTGTTAATTGTTTCTTTTCTATATCCGCTTCGTTCAAAAATATTTCATTTAACACGATATTCACATACTGTTTCCATTTGTGAATGAATATAGTTAAAGAACTCAAACCTCTTGCATAAATTGTACAACTCTTTCTTGCGCGGATGCGGCGGTTATCAGCTTTAGCGTAGTTTAGAGCAGTCCGAGTTTCAACGCGTAGTACTAACTTAAGTTGTTCGCAAACGAACAACTAAAAATTAATAACGATGAAATGGAAATAAATTAAATGAAGCGTTTTATTTCTTGCGAAAAAAATTACAAAGAAATTTAATGTGGTTTGCTTGAATACGCAGTTTTTTCCAAACATTTAAATCACGCTTTGATAGCCGCGTCATGCGAAAATGGGTCTTATGGTCTTTCGGAAAGCGTAGCTCAAGTTTTAAAGTGGTTTGCTTGAGAATTTAATACAATGCTGGTTAATACTAATACATTTATTATTATAATTATGTTGTGGTTCAGTCTTTGTTAGACTCAAGCCACGCGACGGGTTAACTCCCGTAGTGAGATACGATAGTGTGAAAGTTATGTTTCTAAATAATTAAATTGAAAAACAAAAGTTACACAATTGTGTGTGTTCTTTCACTTGTTAGCCGCATGAAATGTGTGTTGTTAGAGTCAGACCACACATTAATGTCAGTAGATTACAAATTATACTACGGGAGTTCACATCATGCTTCCTTCGGACACTTGGACCTACGGTAGCCAACCCATCGAGGTGGTCAATGATTTTAACTATTTAGGATGTGTTTTTTTACTATACTGGAAATGTTGGTCTAAACATTGAACATCTCATTGGTAAATCCTTAAAAGCTTTAATCCTGTAATTGTTAAATGTCAACAGTTTGATTTTAACCCTAAAACTCTTTGTCAATTATATGACGCATTTGTCTCCCCTATCATCAATTATTCTTGTGAAATATGGGGCTATACGAAGTCAAAAGAAATTGAGCGCATTCATCTTAAGTTTTATAAACGTATATTGTAGGTTAGGAGTAATACTTGTTCAGCAGGTGTTTACGGTGAACTTGGTAGATTTCCGCTGTATGTTCTAAGAATTGTACGATTGTTGAAATATTGGTTAAAAGTGGTCAATAGCGACAACATTATTTTACGCACAGTGTATTATGATGCACTTAGAGATTGTCAGGAAGGTTATAAAAACTGGGTAACAAATATAAAGAAACTTTTGAATGATTATGATTTTACTTTTGTTTTCGAAAACTGCGCTTGTATCAATGAAAATACGTTTTTATGTGAATTCAAAAACAGAGTTATTGATTGTTTTAAACAAGAGTGGTTTAGGTCGCTACAAAGTCCAGTTTTGATGCTATATAAGGAATATTAACTAAATATTGAATACGAAACATATTTAGATATTATACCTAGAAGCTTACGATTTTATTTTAGTCGACTCAGACTCTTGGTACATCCTTTAAGGATATAAACCGCGAGGTTCGGTAGAAATCGAATCCCGCGAGAAGAAAGGTATTGCCTTTGCTGTAACACAATGGACATCGAAGACGAATACCATTTTGTACTTGTTTGTTCAAGTTTCACAACAGTTAGAAAAAAGTACACCAAACCGAAATCATAGAAATCCATCTGTATTTAAATTTTTAGAACTTATGAAATCGTGTAAAAGAGAAGATCTTATCAAACTTTCCTTATACACCAAAGAAGCTATGTTTCTCCGAAAAACTCTTTTTAATATTGTCGAAGGATCTTAATAGTCTTTTTTGTTCATCCTCATTGCTTATTTCTTTATAAATGTATACTGTTATAGAATATATTTGTTCATCCTCATTGCTTATTTCTTTATAAATGTATACTGTTATAGAAAATTAAGTTATTTTAATATATTAGATTACATCCCCTTTGCTTACTACTTTATAAATGTATATTGTTAAAACAATAAATTTTTTATTGTTACTGAAATTTATTTATTTGAATATATAAGATTAAACATGTACTGCTAACATTGTCATAACCATGTTGACACAAGACCTTTTGTATATTATGTACACATATTATGAAGACGATGTACTATGTGCAAGTCTTAATAAATTATCTGTTCTGTTCTGTTCATATATGTCCTCACGTGGCTTATTATGAGTGTATTTCTCCACCATGGAAATATATCGTGTGTTAATATGTAACACGCAGTTTTCTTTCAAAACATTCAAATTACACTTTCATAACTGAGTCATGAGAAAATGTGTCTTATGGCGTTTCGGCAAGCGTAGCTCAAGTCCAGCCTGTGCATTTGCGTAGTCTGGTCAGAGGCGATGCTGTCTGCTATAAGATCACTCAAGGTTTTATGGTCTCATTACGTATCTTATGACCAGACTGAGACATGCGCATGCTGGATGGGCTATAGCTATGATGGGCCCATATGGCATAAGACCCATTTTCGCATTACGCGGGTCTTTTCAAATCTCATTGCGAGTTGTAAATGGTATATTTTAGCACAATGTATTTCGATATAAAATTGAATTTAAAAAGCAAATACAGAAAACTGGCAAATAAGGATAGCCTATTCAGGCTTTCAGGAACGATTTTCAGACGTGCTGACCGAGTACGATAAACATTTGTGGTTAGATAATTAAACGATTTCCCTCTTTACGTGACTATACTATTTCGGTAGTGTTTTTTTCTCATCTGGAAAGCAGAACTGTGTTTATCGATAGTCAATTATGTCTTCCCCTGACTATTTAGTGACCGAGTACAGACCCTGAAATTCAGCGAGATGGATTTTAACGCGTAATTGTAACTGGACCACACTTTGTGTCTATGTGTCTTTTGAACATGCAGACAGTAGTCCGGAATTCCGTACATTGAAAAGTGTTACATCCTTTACGCTGTGCGCAGGCAGGGATTTCTCTCGAATTAGCCTATAACATATTCGAATGTATTAATTCGTGCGTGTTGGCACTATGTATAGGTAATTTAAGGTGAAAAGCTGGGTAAAACACTTACGCTGAAAAAGCGCATGAGTGTTCTATACCGATGTAAAGGTCAGCGACTAGTTGAGACCGTGTGAACTACTAGGGTAACAAGTAATGCATAAACTACAAAGTACAGGTCAATTGCGCTGTCTTTATGACTACCAAATTCGTGAGTAAAAAGAAATGCTCGCAGAATTTTTACTTTTTATTTTCATCAATTATCTCATTGTTTATTTTGAATTGTATATGTGGTCAAAAGTTTGAAAAGGGAATTTCCATAATGAAATTATAGTCTAAGTGTGATAGGTATTCGACATTCCCACAATATTCATTTAATATAATGTTGATTGCAAATTTTATTTTACAGTAACTGCTTCTCATTATACCATTTTTATAATATTTTACTGGTTTCAGAATGTCTAAAAAATGATACATGTTGTTGTTATTTTGTTTAAGCTATCTCGATCTGTGCGCTAAGACACACTCTTAATAAATGTAAATGGGTTGTGTTTATTTCAAACTTGCGATTTAAAAAGCTATACGATAATTTTGAAAAATGAGTTGCGTCTTTGATTATGGTATATACTTTTATTCCTCCATATACAAGATACGAAGATTGAAACACAATATAACTATAAATTAGCAAGGGTTCAGGTAAATACAAACAAACGATATACATGGATGTTAACAACAACATCAGCAAAAAAGAGAGAAAAATATAAACATTATTATTAAGTAAAATCTCGATGCTTTGTTATTTTTTTTTTTTAACAGAGTCAACAGGTGTAAGGGTACAAATTGTCGTTAGTAGTACAGTTGGTAAGCGTATGGCTATGATATTAATAGGTAAAATCATCATTTTGAATGAAAAATAATCAGCTTATATCGGAAAATCAACTTTTCTGAATAACATTTCACTATCAAATCTACAATTTAAATAACAAGGTATTGAACTCAAAATGACCTGAAAACAGGGTGCATCGCGTTGAACAGCCATTACTTAATCATTTGTGCAGCGATTCACACAAACTCGGTATTATTAAACGCAGAAACGAATTTCCTTTCTGGAAGTGAACATTTCTTGCAATATAATTGTCTCATTCTTTTACAAATGCTGGGTCAAATTTTAAGAAATAACACGATACACAACTCGTGTGTCCTACTCGTCATCGATCTGACCCGATCCAAGACTGAAATCTTCAAAGATTTCGATGAGGATGATGATAATGATGGTGATGAAGATAATGATGATCAGGATTGTGAATGTTCCTTTGATAAATCAGAAATTCCACGGCAAAGGTAGACTTAACATCAGAGCAGTTAAGGTAAACAGAAAGGGGATATTGAAATGGACGTGTGTAGTTCTAGAAAAAGTGAAGTTGGTGTCGTTAGTTGAGGGACCATTAGACATGAGGTCAGTAGATTAGTGAATAGAACATTAAAGGAAGACAGGCAATGCGATAGTGAAATAGTGGTTGGTAGTTTAATGAATAAAGGAGTAGGAGTCGGTAGTCAGGGGAATAGTTAGGTAGAAAGACAAAAGAAAAGTAAAGTTGAGGCTGGTAGTCAAGGAAATAGTAAGGCAAGTAGTTTCGGGAACAGTACAATTGAGGTCAGTGGTATAAAGAATAGTCAGACAGGTATTCAAAAGAATAGTAAAGTTGAGGTTAATAATCCATGGAATGATGAGGCCACTTGTTTAGGATATTGTGAAGTTGATGTCAAATGTTTAACGAATAGAGGCAGGTAGATAAAAGAATAATGAACTTGGGGAAAGTTGTCTGTGGAATAGTGAAGTTGAGGTCAGTTATCGTAGGAATAGTGAGGCACCTTGTCAAGGGTAAAATGAAGTTGAAGTCAGTATTTAGTCTAAGGAATAGTGAGGCAGGTAGACAAAAGAAGTTGGTGTCAGTAGTAAAGGGAATGGCGAGGCAACTAGTCTAGGGAATAGTGAAGTTGAGGTCAGTAGTGTAAGAATAGTTTGACAGGAAGATAAAATAATACCTAAGTAGATACAATTATCGTCTCTATGGTTATTTATTGTCTCAAGGTGATTTTGGATTTCTCAAATGCAAATACATAAAAAAAATATTTCAAATTATTTCAAAACATGTATGCAGGTAAAGTATGGTCGTGAGGTACGTAAACTAGAAAACTTAGAAGTTGAGGGTGACAGCCAAATAAGAGTCAAGTTGAGATATGTATGCATTGTTCTATGACTGAATTGAGGAAGGTAAGCAAGGAAATACTAAAGGCCAGTTGAGGTTGGTGGACACCTGAAGACTGAAGAGGAAGTAGGTTAACAATGTTCTAGTAAAGCTGATAAAGGGTATAGCACTTTACATATGTAGCTAGGAAATACTGCAGATGAGGTATATGAATAGCAGAGTAGTGTAGATGAGGGCTAAAGGCAGGGAATAATGAAGTATGACTGTGTAGACAAGGGGCTTTATAAGATTAAGGTTAGCATTAGTTTTAAGTGGGTATGCACGATTTTGATATGTGTTAAATTGTAATATATTGATCAAAATATGTTTCAATAACACAATATAGGCGTGAAAAATTATAAATTGAAGACGAATTTCATTAAATGCAGCAAGGACAAATTAACGCACTGAGCCGATTATGACGAAGATATTTCGTACATATTTTCCTACAATAACCAAAACATTCGTCTGTTTATTAGGATCGGAGTTAGTGTTCGTGTGTCGTATGAATAGATATTGTTGCAGTAAATAAAAATGATCCGTAAAACTAAATTTAGATTCACATCGTACATGCATGATATACATACTGGCGAATTCGACTGTACAGACATTTTCGATTTCAGAATTAAATATCTTGCTTATTTCGCATTTTTCGACACATTTTCTTCTTAAGTTTTATTTTAATTTATATTGGAATATATTTATAATATTTATTTTTTTTACACATTTTATATAAATTCATAAATATTTGACAAAATCGTGCATATCCGCTTTAAGGAATTGTACAAGTGGGCGAATATAATTGGAATACATATCGACTTATTATAATAATAGGATCTCGAAAGGATCGTTTCCAAATTCTTCAAAACATAGTCAGATTATGGTAATCATGAAATCATTATCATTGTAAACATCAAATTTTGTTGATAATAGCACTTACAATATTGTATATAAATAATTATTATGGATTTAAGTAAAAATATCATTATATTTCAAAATACATGCCGTGTTTTTTTTTTAGAAATTTGTGAATATATAAAGATTATGCTCCTTCAAGAACACATGCGCAAAATGAATTAATGCGATCACAAGTACGATAGTACAACACCAACTAAAAGAGAGCTGAATATTTAAGTATCAATTTAATTACTGATAAATTTCCAAACTGTTTCCATAATTCTTAATATATATCAATTGTTAAGTTAAAACAATGTTGAAAACAATCAATTTTGTTCAAATAAACTATTTATACTGTTTAAAGAGTTATTGATTAATTATAGTTTCAAAATATTAACAGATTCGGTTTCGATTTTTTTCTGAATTTACCGAGAGCAATATGATCAAGCAATTAGAAATGATAAAAGTTGTCAAAAATTACAGTCGACAAGTCTTTTTAATTTATAGCAGCTGAATATTGAAAAACAATAAATATACGATAATTTTGCAACTAAATATTTCTCCTATTTGGACGTTATTTTGCATGAAATATCCTAACTTCATGTACGATACATTGCGGTGGAACAAACAGTATCGTAATTCAAAAAAAGTTAAAAAATGATGAAAGTTTATTTGGATTTTACTATTCAATATGTCAACGATTGTAATTGTATACTCCTAAATGAAACTTCTGTCTTAGAAAAAGAATTAAGAAAAATAAACGTTTTTTGCCTCTCCTTTATTTTTTTTTTCAAAAATTTAGTTACGATAGTTTTGTGTGGAGCCCACGATATATTTGATTACATTCTTATCTAAATATGGAACATGGATAGGCTTAATTCTTAAACCGTACTTCAATGATACATGTACCATTCTATGTAGCGAATCAAATGATAGTAAAATGGGCGAATCAAACGCTTTTATTGAATAATATTATTTAACTGTACCACATGCAATCCGAGTCCTTTTACAGGTTTGGCCACAACTCCAGCAGCAGCAAGCAACGACGCATCTGATTAAGCATGCAGCATCTAAAGTGGGTAACCCACACATTATAATAATAAGAAAAAATGAATGGTTTTATTCTAAAAAAGGAGTGGTTGCTCTCTCCGTCGATGTGTTAACATGATGCGGAAACATCTTGACAAATCAAAGTTCCATATAATCTCTCTTTATTTTTTAAGAAGTATTAATACCTCACATTATCAAGTCAAATATAATCAATTAAAGTAACACAATCTACGTGATCATACATAATGTCGCATGCATGCTTTAATAGAAATATGCAACCGTGTTTCAATATCCAGCAATAATATGCACTTAAATTTAAAATTAATTGTCTTATTGCTCTTAACTAAGCCTAAATGATTGCTCTTAACTAAGCCTAAATGTTAGTCCTCTAAAGTGTATACATGTTTTTCTATCGTGTCGTTTGTTTTAATCAATGTATGTTGAGCTGAGTATCAAATATACAATCATAACATGTTCACAATTATTTTCAATATAGGCGGCTTGGTCGAGCTTATCCACTTCACTTTTTCGATTGAAACTCAAAATTGACTTAGAATCTAATTAAAATAAATCAACAAACGCAATCTATTTAAATCAAAAGTTTTCATAATTTATTGTTCAAACAATCAGATTAATTTATTGTAGTCGAACGATTCCAAAGTATTATACTCGCACGACAAAGATTGAATGTATTGCTGACATGCGGATGTCTTTGTTCCTTTTAGAGTGAAAAAAATGATGTTCAAAATCTACAAAACAGATCTTTTTAGCTAAAACAAATGATCGCTGTAAAGTAGTTACAAATAGCAAACTGATCAGGTATATTATTCATGAACATACATTTAAATTAAAAAATCGCATTTGCTAGGTGAAGCAGACCAATAATAACAGGTAATTTCCGAATACTTCAGTCACTACATTTAGGTGTCAAATCCTGATTTCTAATGACTTAAAGTTGTTTTAAAGTGCCGTTTTTATAACATTCAATCATAATATGCTAGATGCAAAACAGTAATTTGTTGTACCCTTTAACAAATTGATAATGATGAGTTACATGTCTTTTATGATATGAATAGGTTTCTGAAAGAATATTCGCACTTAACTGGAATTTTCTAAGATGTAATTTTATGACCCGCCAAGCAATTTCGCAGAGAGTAAAGTCGAGATATAGAGCAAATATTAATACGATATAAACGCTAATCACTTTCTTGCCGATATAGTTTGAAAGTGAGCGGCATTTTAACACTTAATACATGTAATAAAGTGTATACAACGGCGAGATTATTGATATTAAAATATTCAACTGGATAGAGTTAATAACACGAACAACTATATATTATTGACATTTTGTTATCCTGTTACTCGTGTTTATGGGTTTGTTTTTTATGCTCCCCCAAACAATTTTTTGGGGGAGCATATAGGCGCCGCTTCGGCTGTCCGTGCGTGTGTTCGTCCGTCCGTCCTGCACAATTTTTGTCCGGGCTATTTCTCAGCAACTAATGACCGGAATTCAATGAAACTTTATGGGAAGCTTCACTACCAAGAGGAGATGTTCATATTATCAGCGGGTTCTGGTCGGATGATTTTTCACAGAGTTATGGCCCTTTGAAATTTTCTATGTGCCCTCAAGACGTTTCCTTTTACCTGAATATATAGTGCAATATTGTGACAAAAAAACCTTTGGGGAGCATCACCCGTCTCCGACGTTTTTTTATCATGTTGTACAGATGAAAATTAAAAAACACACACACCAAAAACGCATTGTATTAGGCAAATATCAAACACATATGTAAATTAGTTTAATACCATAGATGATATGAAGCATTTTATAATTTAAACCGTTAGAAATAAAAGTTTTTAATGTATGTAGCCAAACCGCCTATTGGCATAAACGATCTAGATTGTTTTCAACAACATCGACAGGTACATAAGAGAAAGCAGATAAAGGACAATAATTGTCTTTAGATCCCAAATTTGTAGCAACATGGTGTGGGATGGGATTTAGTTAAAGCCACCGTCACCTATGTAGGAATATGGTTTGCACTTGATACTTCAAACATGAACAATTCTAATTAGACCAAAATTTAATTTTCTAGCATAATGATAACTTTGAAAATTTAAATAGTTATTATTTTACTTTGAAAATTGAAATTGACTTCAATTTTGCAATTCTTTCTGGTACAATTAATAATGATAATTACTTTCATAAAACTGGAGTAATGGTCAGAATAATTGAAGTGAAAACAAACTGATTGAATAAAAAATTGGAGTTAAAATGATGCATTTTTTTGAATTTTTAAGGCTAGAGACATTAGAAGTTAATCTTTAACGTACGAAACGCGCTTATTGTTATGTACAAGAACTATAATCTATTTAGCGGTCTTTCCCATATCACATTCGTGTCATTACATGAATTCCCGGGCCTGAATTAAGAAAAAATCTTGTCCCAACACATGTATTAATGGAATTAATTAATTCAATTCAACTTCATATTATAGCATCTCAAAAATGTTTTCTTCGTGCTTTTTCCTAAAATATTTGATAGATGAGGTAAAGGTAAACTGGCTATTGTATGTCTGCTTATAATATGAATATAAGCAAATGCATTCCATTCAGTACATTACATTTCAACCGTGTATAAATCAATATATAAGACACGAAAGTGAATCTGCGTTGTTTACAGTTCTTATGCACGTGCGAAATAACTTTATACACTTTGCTTTGCTAGTCGATACTTTTTTTCTCCTTGATGATTTATTACAACAATGACACACTGGTGTTTTTAGAATTCACTGTTGTTAATACGTACTCCTTGGCGAGGTTCATGTTGATGCGGTGATATCCGTACGTTTATCCTTTTAAATAATAAAGCCACTACGTTGTTTAGAATTCCAAGAACATTTTCTAAAAACGTAACAAACGCGACCTTTTCCTTCGTATTAGAGAATGCGAATAATCTTAATTGATACGTTGCACAAAGTGCAATTAATAAACCAAGGTCGCTTAGTGTCTTAAAAACAGAGACCGTAGCCAACAGACATCGTCCACAACAATCGCAGCAACATCCAAAGCAATTTCTACCATTGTTATTGTCACAACAACATCCAAACAGTGCACAGCAACATTTCATGAAACAGTAGAGAAAAAGTGATACTATAAGAATCGGAGTCACTATTCCCATATTAACAAAAAAAAAAACCCAAGCCAAATTGCAGTATCTTCTGCGCATTCTGCCGTGCTCTCGTCACATGATTCCCGGTTTACTTTTCTTCCGAAATTCATATCTATTTCAACCCATGTAATGACGGTAAAAACAAAATATCGAATCATCATTCTACAATTATCAGTAAGTGGCGATGAACAGCAAAATAGAAGTTCGAGGCCATGTTCGATAGCTATTACAACCAAATCATAATAGAACGACATTTTGTAACTTGAATAATATAATAAGAATACTAAATATACTTTTTAAAGAATCAATTAAAGTAATAATAAAACAGAAGTCTAATTCGCCCGTTTATCTACGTTTATATAATGTTGTGTGAAATTTTCTAGTTCTCTATTTTTCCTTTTATATTTCACTAATTTTGTATCCGGTATCATATTTAAAAAAACAAACTTGGTAAACCACTTTTTTATGACATATGTGACGATTGTCCAATTCCGAACAACGTTTCTTCCATAACCAATGTTTCTAAATCGTAAAAAGGAAGTTTGTTTAACGGTCTTCAGTGTCGACACCGTCTAAATCTTAGGTTCCAGGTGTGAATCCAAGTGTGAGCAGCTTATTAGTTACATCTGAAATGTACATGAACTATTTTAATGCAATTAATTTTTTAACGGGAATAGGAACTCTAGAAAACGATATTGATATTGAAGGGTACATTAGCTAAGCTGCTATCGTAAACAATAAAACCACAACGTTAAAACAGTTAGCAGTGGTTAGATATGACAAGCTAATATTCTTTTTTACGAAACTATCGACATGGAAAAGATGCAATGGTTTACGTGAATAGATTGATAAGATACAAACAAATGAAACGTCATTTTTGTCTTATTTATCTATGTTTTTCATAATATGACAATTTTCTTATTTTAGCGGTGTTCAATAAATATAAATTCAGAGATGGGCGGAGTTTAACCATGTGACGAGAGCATGCATACATGCATAGATAATAAATTTCAGTATGCTGCTCTATGCATATTACATTAATAATCTTGCGGGATTTCTTAAAAATGACTTGTTTTATTATATAATTCTGCATAATAATTCTGCAGCCGGTACACATATGTTATATAATTTGTAACAACACTCTTAACGATTTTGCGCATATCACATTTGACTGATGACTGTCAATTTGATAAATCCAAAAATTAAATATTGTTTACATTACATCTCTCTCGTTCTCTCTCTCTCTCTCTCTCTCTCTCTCTCTCTCTCTCTCTCTCTCTCTCTCTCTCTCTCTCTCTCTCTCTCTCTCTCTCTCTCTCTCTCTCTCTCTCTCCCCCCTCTCTCTCTCTCTCTCTCTCTCTCTCTCTCTCTCTCTCTCTCTCTCTCTCTCTCTCTCTCTCTCTTGTATTGAACTTGTAATGTTAACAGTAAAACAGCTAATTAAAGCGTCCGATATAGACCTATGATGATTTGATATAAAACCGAAAAACAATTAATCTTTGGTCTATGATAAAATGCTTTATCAGTTGAATTCATAGAAGTCTTTATAAAAAGGCTGAAAAGAATTGTTCTGGCATGATGCCGTAGGCTGAAACCTAATATTATTAAAGTTTGCAATGTGACACCACAATATTAATGATATGGAAATACGGGGAGCAGAATGCTCATATTTAACCTGTACCATCCATTCACAAACAAAATGCATACACAGAACATTTCATAATAACGGGTCATAGGAGATGAAACACATTTTAGCGAAGTCGTGATGTTATGCATTTTACGTTATTTTATTTGATTAAAAACATTTTTCTGAAAGTTGCTTTCTACGTGTTTTAATTCAATAAGATAAACGAGCATACACCACATTTTTTGCTAACTCATTACATATTAATAAGTAAATTGAGTTGACAAAGTCAACATATTATAAAGTTTTTATTGAAATAAATTTAAGTTAAAAAAGAAACTCCGAATCCGCCGCTATTTCAATTGTATTAATTTATTTTTAAATAAGCATTAGCTTCTATTATCTTAGGAGCAAAACACTCGGTTACATTCAAACATGCGGAACATTTCAATAAAAACACCATTGTTCGTATGGATCGCCGCTACACTTGGATTATAACGGCAAAGCTGACACGGATGATCTCCTGTAGAGTCGCCACCGGGTCTGTACAGCTTCTCATACAGACTTACTGGATCCGGCCATACATTTCGCTCATTGTTTGGTGGTTTCTGCGTTTCTGGAGAGAGTATTCAGACATTTGGTCGGCTTGTCCAAAATGGAACGTACAAGAAATCTCGTATGCGAGCAGTGATTAACTGCATCGTGCATTGCAGTCGGAAAATGTTTGCTGCTCTATGGCTATTTAGTTTTGAACACGCACTTGGTGATGGTGTTCTTTCCTTTAAGTTTGACCCGGTTCTCTTTTTGGTCGTCTTTTTTATTAGCCTTGACAATCTGTTAAGTTTGCCTTATAATTACCGCTCTTCCGCAGTTAAAGAGAATCAACTGGAATCCACTGGAAAACAATTCTAAAGCACTTGATATTTTAGTGCTTCTGTTAAGCAATTCAGTTCGTTGGCCGTGTTTGTACCCAGAGTTGTCAAAGTATCAGTTAGGAATAATGTGAGTCTTGTTTTACTGTGCCACGGATGATGTAAGCAAAATGAATCAAGCCTCCCAACTCAGCTCTGTAGTATGTGTCTGCCACCTAGTATCCGAACCAGCATTATCTTATGAGCCTGAACTATCATCTGAAACAGCATTATCTTCTGAACCAGCATTATCTTATGAACCTGCATTATATTCTGAACAAGCATTACATTATGAGCTTGAATTATCAAATGAACCAGCATAATTTTCTGAACTAGCATTTTCTTATGAGCCTCCGTTATCTTCTGACCCAGCAAAATCTTTTAAACAAGCATTATCTTCTGAACCAGCATTATTTTCTGAGCATGCATTATCTTCTGAACCAGATTATCTTATGCGCCTGTATTCTCTTCTGAACCAGCATTATCTTCTGAACCAGCATTATTTTATGAGCCTGCATTATCTTCTGGATGAGCATTATTTTATCAGCCAGCATTATCTTTGAGTAAGTGTTGTCTTATTAGACAGCATTTCATTTAAATCCATTATTATCGTTTTGTTCATCATATTCTTCAGTTTCAGCACTATCTTCTAAGCCAGCATTATGTTCTAGGCTTTAATTATCATTTATGCCATTATTATTTTGTAGACAGCATTTTCTTCTTATCCATCATTATCGTCCTAGCAAGCATTATTTTCTTTGCAATATTATTTTCTGAACCAGCATTATCTTCAAAATCAATATAATCATTATTACCAGTATTATCTTCTAAACTAGCATTATATTTTAAGCCAGCTGAATTGTCTGAAAAGGCAAAACCTTGTTAGCCAAAATTTATTTATAGGATAAGACTTCGCTATAACCTTAACCTACATTAGCTTTTAAGTCTACCTTATATACTGTATGTGGTGAGTAGGCATTTTCTGATAAGATAGCGTTATATTTTGAGCCCGAAGTATTAAAAAAGCCTTATCACCTGAGCCTGTATCCTATTCCTACCTTCATTATCTGCTGAGTGTGCATTATATTCAAAGACTTATAATCTTCTAAGTCAGCATTATCATTTAGCCTGAATTATCATATGAATATGCATTATCTTCCGGGCCAGCGTTATCATATAAGTATGCATTATCCTTTTAGCCTGCATCATCTTCTGAGCCGGCATCATATTCTGATCTGTATTACATTATAAGTCTGTATGACCCTCTTAGCCAGCATTATCTTCTGAGCCTGCTTTATCTAATGAGATTACGTTATCATCTGTATCTGAATTATATTCATAGCTTTATCATCTAATTTTGCGTTATTATATGAATCTGCATAATCTTCCGAGCCTTTATTATATTCTGACTTTTCGTCATCGACTGAGTATATTTTTTTGTGAACTAGCATTTAATACGGAGCATTTAGCATTTTGTCAACCAGTCTTATCTTCTGATCCAGCATAATCTTCTAAGCAGGTATAACCTTATGAACCACTGGTGATAGATACAGTCCGTTAATTACCTTTATAAGATGCATTAAATCCGCTCGACCCGCTGAATTCTTATACCTAAATAGGTTAGTTATTAAACTTCGGTTTTCCCAAAACCAAACGTTTACATAGTATATTGCATTTTCAAAAATGTCATAATTGGATAATAAAAAAAAGCAGTTTTTTTTGTAGAATGTGATTATATTATCTGTTTAATTCAAAGGGACATGTTCACAGATGTTCGTACGTTTGAAAAAAATGGCATTTCATGAATTTACTAACACATTCTAATTATCGGAAACCTTAGGTTTCAGAATCGGAACCTTTAGAGGCAAGTACAATCATCACACCATGCAAGAGGCAGTTTATCTGATATGTCGGTAATACACGTTTTTGCTTAATTGTCTGTGAAAAACGTTACCATCGATTTATTTGTTTTCCGCTTTCAATGAATGATCATCTATAAACATACATATATTTTATTTAATTCAAATTCGCCAGTGTTGATTTGCTTTATTGAATACAATGCATACATTATTATTGAATACATGACATTTGTTTTAAAACGTACCATTTTGCAAAAGTTCCTTTATGAAACAATAAACAATTTCCAGTGTACTCAATTTTGAGATACTACTTACTTTTGTAAACTGAATATAATTATACAGAAAAACAATGAACAACAAAGCAAAAAAAAAATAATTTTTTTTTTTTCATAACTTCATCTATGGCAGTTTTCTGAATACCTATGAAAAACATTGGATACACTTAGCTGTAAATTTGGGAACATTATACTACGTTGGTATTTTGTTAAATAGCTGATTAATTTTTGCGATTCAAATGTTAACAAGACACCACGAAAAGAATTACTTCGAAATGGACTGAAACCCGATATCTATCGCATGTCCCGTGAGTTTACTTTAAATATTTATCACAAAGAGATCATGCGATACTGTTTTCATGAATTCGCTCTGAAACAAAATCCCGCGTGATTATATAGTGTCGGTTCAATTACGTAATTCAAACGATTTAAAGAACCATTCAGTTCAGACCATGTCGAAGTAATGCTGTAAATGTTACATGTATTTGTAATCGAATGTTTCATGATATGAGCTTTCTTCTGAGGTTATGATTTTCATTAAATCTTGAAACAAAGTGTTATAAAAACAAAAATTTTATTGTTCTATACATTCATAGATAGATGTTTATTCAGGAAAAGAGGCAATATGCCCATCATTCCGCATGTAACACATGACAAAGAAATATATAACCGGTTAATGGTGAGATATGTTGCATCATGTTAGATATCTGCATATATATATGGGGAAATATAGATACATCAGCATGTAGTTTTAATTGTGAAAATACAATAAAAAGATAAAAAATAAATAAATAAACGTTTGGAAGCAATGGAAGGAAACAATAATAATAATATAGCGTGTATTTGTCTTAGACCAGAGTTATTGGGTCATTTCGGAGAAAAATGTAAGTTCTAGTCTAATGAAATGTAACTAGAGTTTATATATTAAAAAGTGTAAATGTAAATATGAACGGTATATTTAGTATATATTTGAAACACAAAGGTGAGTTAACACAAAATGGATATTAAATCTATATAGCCTTTATTATTTTTTTTTTGGGATGGGGGGTGAAATTGTATATTCCTTGTTAGAAAGCCAAAATATAGAAAAAACTCACGTAGGCATGCCATAGTGTTTGATTTCAGGTACATGTACATATCAGGTGCATTTATCAGTAAAAGTTTACATATACATTTACATACATGTTTAACAGTTTACAAAATAACATTTGAAATTTTCACACACACACGCATATATATATATATATATATATATATATATATATATATATATATATATATATATATATATATATATATATATATATATATATATATATATATACAAATATTTGGTAACATATAACATTATTACAACGTTGGTAATGTAATTGGTGCATGTGTATTTTGCGATTGATGTTGGTGTTGTGTAGCTTTTCATATTCAAGCTCATAACGATATTACTATCCGATATATTAACGCGTGCTTCCGTTACACAATCGATTTGTAGGTGGAACAATGTGTCTGGAAATAATCGGATTTACTACCGTCGTGGATACAGTTAAATGGATTTTATCATGGTAAGTCAACGTTGTAAGTGTGGTGCAGTTTTACAAGCTTGACAACCTAACCCGAAATCAAAACGTTAGGTTGAGGCGCATGTGTCAACTGCGCTTGTGAATTTTTTTGAAGTCAAATTGTTCTGATGAAATTTGACGAAATAAGAACTTTTAAACAATATTTTAAACTTCTAGCTTTTAAACATTTACAACAGAACGTTTTAGCAATCAACATAACTACGCTGGGATTCAGAAACACACAGACATATTTTTTTCTCCTAGTCATTGTCATCAGGCGCACGTAGTCAAAATCCAAGCGCTTCGAAAACAATCTTCCGGAAGAACGCGGAAGTAAACAAATAAAAGTGAAATGGAAGTCTCAACACAGAAGTTTTTGTGTATACTAACACTTGTAACTGTAATTGCAAACAGAAGCCATATAAAGGTATCATCTACTATCAATTTGGACTCTACAGACACTCTATGTCGCAACGAAGAACAGATTTCAACAAACGAATCACAAGTAAACTATAGCTTTCTAATTAACGTAGCTCCAAAAAATAACAACTGTGGAGTAGATTATTACACGGTGTGGCACTATGACCATCCGTAAACATTCCTTAAACCTTGGAATTTGATTATCTTCCAGCACTCTTTCTGTGACTTCTACAGTGCTATGTATTACGCCATTAAACACTCGAGAAACTGTCCTTTGTAACAACCTATAAAGCTCTATAAAAGAAGACACCTTAACCTGCTACTTTTCATGTGCGGTGACGTGGCACTTAATCCTGGTCCGGTACGATTTCCCTCTGGTCAGTGCTATAAACCTGTAGCCAAAAACCATAGGGCTATCTTTTGTGAAGCCTGTCTACAGTGGGTACACATTCAATGTGAAGGCATCTCACCCGAAGAATACATCAAGATGGATAAAAATGACACCCCGTGGACTTGCAACGCCTGTACTCGCTTCCATTCGCAGACTCCTTCTTTGATCTATCTGCAAGCTCAGAACCTTCCTCTTCACAAGAAACACTAGTGACAAATGACAATATATTTGACTCTCTATATGTATTACGACAAAAATATCCTTCTGACTTCATCTGTGCAAGCTTAAATATAAATAGTCTAAGACACCAATTTATTAACATCAAAGAATTACTTACTGATAACATTGTTGACCTTCTTTTTATTTTAGAAACAAACTTAGATGACTCTTTTCCTAATGCAGAATTTGAAGTTGACAATTACCACATATGGCGAGCTTATAGAAACCAACATTGAGGAGGTATAGCCGCATATATAAGGTCTGACAGTGCATGTGACAGAGAGACAAATCTAGAATTTAATAACATCGAATCGATTTCTATAGAGGTTACACTTGGTAAATTCAAATCGATAGTTTTTGGCTGCTACAAACCACCAGTTTTAGACAATGAAACCTTTCAAAATGATTGTACTTTGATCTTAGATAAATGCATGAAAAAATATGACCATGTGTTACTGATTGGAGATTTAAATTATGATATAATGAGTAACAGTAAAAGTCAACCATTACTTGATGTATGCGATATCTTTAGCCTAGAAAAAATGTAATCACAGATCATACTTGTTTTACGAAAAATGCAGACCCAAGTCTGGTAGATGTTATTCTAACAAATAAACCAGAACTTTAAGGAAAAACTTGTGACTTTAATTGTGGCTTAAGTGATGTTCACAATCTTATTGGTGTACAGCTAAAACATAACATACCCACCAAAAGACGAGAATATCGAAATTACAGAAGTTTTAAACAGTTTGATATCATTTCTTTTCAAACTGAGTTAGAAACACAATTTTCACGTGTCGACTTTAACGAACCAGATATAAATAAACTGTATAATACTTTTGAGGAACACTTTTTAAATGAAGCTGATAAGCATGCACCAGTTAAAATGAAAAAAATCCAAAAGAAAGCAGTGCCATATATCAATAAACAATTAAAAAGTGCAATTTATAAAAAAAGAATGCTCCATAACAAATATTTAAATAACAAGAATACAAAAAATTGGGAAAATTACAGACAACAAAGAAATATTGTAACCAAAATACAACGTAAATCTTTAAATAATTACTTCATTGAAAGGTGTACAGGGGGATGCAAATCTTAGGATTTCTGAAAAACTGTCAAACCTTTTTTAACAAAAAAGGCAGTAATATCAATAAAGACACTATTCTAAACAAAAATGACAAGCTTATTACTAATCAAGAACCCTGATAAACTTAAAATAGCTCAAGTAAAACCATTACATAAAAAAATAGTAATTTAGATAAAGCAAATTACAAACCAGTCAGTATTTTACCCACACTGTCCAAAATCTTCGATCCATAAATGAACAATTAACAACATATTTTAACAATCATTTTAACCCTTTTTTATCTGCTTTTAGGAAAGGCTATGGTTGCCAAACTGCACTTTTAAAAATAAAAGAAGATTTGAAAAAATCCTTGGATGAAAATAAATTTGTTGCTGCAATTTTAATGGACCTATCTAAAGCGTTCGATTGTCTCCCTCACGACTTGATACTGCTAAAACTTAAAGCATATGGTATGTCCGAACACTCAACCGATTTGCTAAAAAGTTACCTCTCACATAGAAAACAGTGTGTCCGTATGGAAATTTAAATAGTCATTTTTTACACCTATACAAAGGAGTTCCTCAAGGATCTATTTTGCGCCGGTTTATTTAATATTTTTATTAACGACATTTTTTATTTCATCTCAAATAGCAGCTTGTATAATTATGCTGACGACAACACCCTTTCATACTCAGGACGGAATTTAACAGACGTTGTTAGCAGGGATCATATTTTCCCGCAACATCAATCGGTCTGGATTCAAATGGGGAAAAAAGTGTCAGAAAATTTATATGCAAAATCATGACAAATTACGTTTAAACATATGCCATTGATTTTGCCATTCATGAAGGTGGTATCATAAATGTACAAGTTAAATTCCCTTAGCCATTTTTTTAACGGAACATACGAGTTTTCTCAATTGGTTTTATCATTTGCTAGTTTATTGTTTTGTGTGCTGTTTGATCTGACTTTTTCATCGTTCTCAATATTAGTAATCTGTGTAAGTCAATACCGATGTTTTAAATCATTGTCGACTCGATAATAGCTTACAAACATGCACTGAACCAAACAAATGTCTGTGCGTATATTGGCTACTGACGATAACAAAACCAAATAGTTAAGAAATAATTTGTGTACGTTATGTTGTCGAATAACCCACGGCCGATAGTTAAGATGCGTAAGGATTAAATCACGAGTGCGAAGCACGAGTTATTTGAAACCACGCATCTAAACTTGCGTTCGTGGGTTATTCAACAACAAACAATAAGGTACACGAATTATTTCGATTCTTACACGATGTTTACTAAAAAATTTATACAATGTATATTATTTTTCTTGTGTACTATTTGATGTAAAGACAAGTTCCGCACATAATAAATAACTTTCGGCTGTTCTGTCGATCAGATCCGCGACTTTAACATTTATTGCCGGATTATTACGCTGGTGGACAATGTATCGGCATGTTTTGTTAAGTTACAGCGCGTGCTCCTAGTGTATAATTATTGCAGAATATCCGATTTTCTTCTTTGTTTATATGAAAGTTTACTGTATCATGCATGAAATGCACAATTTCCACGAGGATAACATCGCAGTTTTCATCTCCGAAGTAACTGTCAACGATTTGATAGTGGACGAGTACACATTACGGACCGATTAGTGTGCAAGGTATAAGCCAGTGAAATTATCGATTGATATTGACACGGGGTTATTCACGCATGACTAATACACATCCGCGCGAATCTTCGCTGCTTGGAGTCATACCATGATACTAGTCAGCTTACGTGCAATAAACTGGTCCTGACCGATTTAGAGACTGCAGCGAATGGTTTATCACACCTAATCGAGATAACAATGTAATGAGGGTGTGTTATGGTGTGCACTGTGTAATCGATTTCATGACTCACGAATTTTAGCTAACAGAATCGGACCGACTGTTCAATTTTCAATAGGTCTTTCATGACCCAAATCGGTCTAGGACCGACAAAACCGAAAAAAATATGATTCCTGGTTGTTAGTACTCTTGAAGAAGATAGCAAAACGTTAATAGCTTGGTTTTCAAACAATAAAATGCAAGCCAACCCAGATAAATTTCAAGGAATTGCCATTGGAAAAAATCTAGAAAACATATTACATCCTTCAATCTTGGAAATAATCATAATATTAAATGTGATGAAGAAGTAAAATTATTAGGTGTCACAATTGACTTTCAACTTAAATTTAATAGCCATATATCTAACATATGTAAAAAAATCCTCAAGGCAATTAAATGTTTTGAAAAGAATTGGAAAACACCTTTGTAAATTAGGTAAACTTACCATCTATCATTCTTTTATCCTATCTAGTTTTAATTATTGTCCTGTAGTATGGCATTACTGTGGAGAAGTAAATACAAAGAAAATGGAAAAAATTCAAGAGAGAGCATTAAGATTTATTTATGACGATAATGTTTCAACTTATCAGTCAAAATTGCCTTCATTAAAAATTAGGGGACTAAGCTCAATTAATTTGGAAACATTTAAAATAGTCAATTATCAAACTCCCATTTATCTTAATGACCTTGTAAATCTTAAATCTAATTCCTATTCTTTTAGATACTCCAGAACTGCTGAAATCCCCCAAGTAAGAACATCAAGTTACGGCATCAACTCTTTCCGTTTCGGGGCTGCCAAACTGTGGAACTCTCTCCCCTGACATTTCAGGGACCAATTACATTTCAACCAGTTCTCCAGTTTGGTTAGCTCATCGGACGGTGAGAGCTGCCGCTGCTCCTATTGCATGTATCAAACATAGTTGCTAAATTTGGCTTTTTTGTTGTTGCTTGCATGCTCTATGTTTTCATGCATACTGTGATATATGCTTTGTTCATGCAACGAAATTGATTATTAAATATGTTAGTTGCTTAAAAAAATCTTTTTGTTTGGCTTTTTGTTGCTAGCTTGTTTAAGTTGCTAATTTTTTTAGATTTTGTTGCTTGCTTGCTTTCGTGTTGCATGCACACTGTGATATACGCTTTTCTTTTTACTCGTGCAACGAACCTGATTGTAATATAAATATGTAAGTTAAATCATTATTAAGTAAAATATACTTTCATTAAATATGTAAGTGCTTAAATTTGGCTTTTTGTTGCTTGCTTGTTTAAGTTGCTAAAATTTTGGCTGTTTGTTGCTTGCTTGCTTTTTATGTTTCATGCACACTGTGATATATGCTTTTTTATATGTAAGCTAAATCATTATTAAGTAAATATACTTTCATCATAACTTTTGTAAATCCTTTAAGTTAATAATTATGTTTTAATTCCAAGCTTACTTTATTTTATATGTGTTTATTTCTTTTATATAGCTGCTAAGTTATTATATAGTTGCTAAGTTATTTTATGATTGCTAAGTTATTATCATGTGCTTTATTAGTAAACTGAATATGCCTTTGATATTATAACAAGAAATATGAAAATGTATTTATTTATTTATTTATGCCTTGTACATAACCATATTACCTTTGTATGTGTTGGTGAATAGCTATACATAGCTAATGTTTTACTGTTATATATTATAAACCGACTGGAAATAAAAGTTTGTATCTTGTATCTTGTATCTTGTATGTGTAAAGTTGACCAACTTTTATTTAATAAGTGTGTAACTTAAGTCTGCTCATGACTCATGTTAGTCAAGTAATCTAATTTAAGGAATTAGATTACTACACATGATAGAACTATATTTATATACTAATGATACAATTGAGTGGCTTGATATGTGATGGCCAAATCATCATGCTAACAATTTTTGAAGATTTAAAAGTTACACATTTAGGCAGTTAGAGCACACATTTATCAATTGTTATTTTTTATGTGGTAAACAAATGCATTGTACTTGCGTTCACAAATAAGTAAACCTTACAAATTATGCACATTTTGTAAGTTTTAGTAACAGTATAGAACAAAAAATAGCATGATATATGATGGACAACTGTTATAAACTTAGATACATACATGTACACCTACATGATTAATAAATGAGCAATATACATATACTGGCTTACATGTTAATAAAATATGATGTTTACTAATGACGTTTATTTAATTCTTATGTTTGCAATACACCTAACAAACATAATTGTGTGTTATGTTGTATCTATTTGTAATACCAGTGTATTTTTGTCTATTTCAGGTACCACTACTGTTTCTTGACACAAATTGTTGTTCTACTAATTTGGTTAAAAAAATAGTGGTGTGTGTTTTCATCGGTGCTGTAATACATGTAAGAGGCTGAGAAAACATAGAAAAGATGGATTGCCATTTTACACATTGACAGGTTTGACAGACGCGCATGGTTGTGAATATGATTATATTTATTTTATGTAATAGGTGATTAATAACTAATTCTGTGAGTATATATTTTCTCTTAGCACCAGTGATTTATGTATAATATATTCCTAGGTTTTTTAGTATACCATTGTTATTTGAGGACATTAGTTCTAAAAATTTAATTATGTTTGGATGTTTCCAATAGTATTTTTTAATGTGTAATTTTCTCATTTCCCTGTAAAGTGGGCATTCTAATAAAAAGTGAAATTCATATTCAAGTGTATTGCAAGATAAGCATTTACGTTCGTTTCTTGGTATTTTGTTTGGTTTGTGCCACCGTCCTGTTTCCACAGCGAGTCTGTGTGATGATGTCCTGAGACGTGTGAAAGCTTGTCGATATTTTTTTTAATTTAAACTGTTGAGATAATTTTTGTAGCCAAAGTCGTGGAAAAGTATATAAGTTGATGCTCTTGAGGACATGTGGAGTTCATTGTTTAAGTTTTGCAAGAAAATATCTTGTGCTCTTTGTTTTAGAGATGACATGAATAAGTCTTCGTTTTCAACACCCTGATTTAGCCATACATAAAAAAGCCTAATTGTACTAGACATTCTTTTAGTGATTTCACCCAAGATGGTTTGTTTGGGTTAGCTTCTAGTTCTATCAACATCATTTTATATATGATTTTGACTAGTTTGGTCTCTGGGCATTTTAAGATTTTGAACCAGTATCGAATAATATTATCTACAATGCTGCATTTTAGAGGAAATCACCCAAGTTCGCTGTATATAAAATTATTTTGTGTTTGTAACTTAACTCCTTGAAGCTGTTTGCAAAATTTAAGTATCGTCTCTGTTATGAAAACCCCAAACCTCACTTGCATAATTCAGAATTGGTGTTATTAGTTTATCGAATAGCGATAAAGAGTGTTCAATTGAGATATCAGTGAATTTATATAAATATGATCTTAGTTTAAATATGGCTTTTAGGACCTGGCGTGCAAGTTTATCGAATGTTAGGTTGAAGGATCCTTTTGAGGAAAATGTTATTCCCAAATATTGAAAATTTGTGACAATTTCAAGTTCTTGGTTGCCATATTGAAAATGTTGTCCCCTTGGGTTTCTTCCTCCTTTCTTGAATATTAAAACTTTTGTTTTCTGAACATTCAGCGTCAATTTCCATTGATTTCAATATTGATATAAAATGTCTAATTCATGCTGGAGGTCTTGTTCATTTTCTGACATTATTTTTATATCATCAGCATATAAGAGTAAGAATAGTTTGAGCATGTGGATACTTATTCATTTGTGGCCTTTTAATATCAATGTCTCTTCAAGGTCGTTTATATACACTGCAAATAGAAACGGTGACAAACAGTCTCCTTGGCGGACCCCGAGGTTGCATATAAAGCTTTCACTTAAGCAGTTATTAAATTTAATGCATGATTTAACATTTGAGTAGAGCGATGTGATGATGTCTAACATTTTACCTCTGATGCCTAGTTTGATAAGTTTGTGCCATATATTTTCTCTTACTAGTAAGTCGAAGGCTTTTGTGTAATCGACGAAACAGACAAATAATTCCTTGTTGTTATTTAACATTTGCAGTATCACTGCATGAAGAATAAAAATATTGTCAGTAGTACACATGTTTGATCGGAATCCGGCTTGTGCTTCTACGTAAACACAATTTCAGCCCATGCATTAAGTCTAAATTATTGAGGATTCTTGTAAATAGTTTTCCGAGTGTGCTTAGTAGTGTAATTCCTCTATAATTCTCTGGATTGTTTATGTCTCCTTTTTTATGCAGTGGTAATATGAAACCGTTCGACCAGTTTTGTGGGAAGTAGTTTAAATTGAAGATCTTATTAAATAATTTACTTAGGTAGTTAAGAAGATTTTTTATTCCGTATTTGAAAAATTCGTTTATGAAGTAGTCTGGTCCTCCTGATCAATTATTTTTCAACTCTTAACATGCTTTGAGTATTTCATCGTTGCTTATTTCAATGTTTAGTTCTTCAAACATAATATTGAATTCCCCTTTAACATATCGTTCATTAAAATGTAGGGTGTCTCCATCTGCTTGGTAGAATGTTGAGTTTACTGCTTTAAAATATCTAGCAAAGGTATCATGTGTTATGTTTGTAGATGTGTTATTTGTACATATGCTTTTTAATAGTTTCCAGTAGTCCTTTGCGTTGTTCATTCTGGCATTAATTAGTTTTTCTGTATTTTTCTATCGTGTTAGAACTTTTTTGATCTTACGAGTGATTTGTATTGTGACCTGACTTGTACCATATTTTTCCTGTTTTTGTCACTATTATCAGATCTGTAATTATTGAGGGTTTCGTAAAAATCTGTCTGTTTTCGTTTACATTCACTGTCAAACCAACTATTCTCTTTTTTTCTCGATTTATTTCTCTTTTTGATGTTTTTTTGAATGGTGAGCAAGTTTTGTTTAATAAGTTGCAAAATGCTTCAAGATTATTATCAATTTCTGAAGATTGGGTAATTGTGTCTATATTTGAGGTAAGATTGTGTAATTCATGTGTTATTTCTTCAGATTCAAGGTTATTGATATAAAATAATCTTTTATTTTCATCCCATATAAAAGTATGATCTATTAAGGGAAAGTTTATTGGTTCATTTTCGCTGTTTATATTTAATTCCGCGTTTCTGTTTTCTTTTTTAATGGAAAATTCTATTTTGCAGTGATCTGATTCTATGCTTGGATCTGATATTGAGAATTGTGTGAAATATGGCATCATTTCAGGCATACATAGTACATAGTCAACACCACTGCAACCAGCGTCCTTTATACATGTGTACCGACCTATATAGTCATATAGTCTGGGAAAGAAACACAATGACGAGCTACTATCGTCTTTTTAGGAGTATTCGATAAGCCAAAGATCTGTGTTACTGTTGGACCGTTGTTTCAATGTTATTTATTGGATATGTATTCTCGCTTCATATCTTTTGCAGAATCCATGTAGTATTCGAAAGGAATAAGCGTTTACTCTCTTTCTATGTAGAACATTATTAAATAAACTTCTTGAATATTTAATTAAATATGCAACTCTTTTCTTTTCATGGAGACAACTTTTGTATAATCGCATTTGATTAATATTTTGCTAATTGAAAACACTTGTACTTGATTTGAACCATTAATTATTGTATTTACAAAACCAATGATATACAATACTTTATTCGAATCCAATTTAGCTTAAAGAGCCGTATTAATGGCTATCATGGTATTATATGTTCAAAAAGATTCCCATTTATGTAATACTTATCAAATGGTTGATTGGCAATGATTCGATGTGTGCTTTGGTCATTTTTTGAGTTACCGGTAAAGGTTAAATGACGAATGACCTCTCCTGTTTTGAAATGATTGACTGGGTAGATCTAGTTAAGATCGTTTATTTATGTGCTGGATAACACAAGTCTTTCAACTTTTTGCATAATCAAAGCCAACATATTTTTACGTAAAAACGTTTCTGTAGTTATTTGTAATATTTTTTTTATTTTTTTATTTTTGTTTAATAAATACTTGCTCAATAAATATTTGTTTTCGCATACCTATCTTTATTTTTTATCTATAAATAAAACATTACTATCATGATGTGTAATCGTCGACCATTGATTCATGATCTAAATGGGAACTTACTTCTATGCCATCACCAAAGCCAATGGGAAGAAAGCGATTGTCGGAGGCAAAGTTTTCGTGTAATGCGGGGTTAGTTATGTGCTCTTTTTTCTAGCAGTTACTTCAAATATAGGGGTTTCTGCCATATCGTTCTGGCGTATGGGCGGGTTTGAAGGTCGCCTACACGAAAATACGTCAGAACGACACAAATGTCGACACATGTCATAATTGTGGTATTTGCGCTATTTTTTTTATCTTTCTGGCTAGTGTATTTTATTGTTCTGTCGTGCTGTTGTAATGGCTGGATTTAAAGTTGACACATGCCAATATGACGAAATAGTCTCAGAATGAAACAACGGCTACCCATTTACAATTTAACAAAATCGATTAATGTATATCTCCAATTTATATGGCTGTGTACGTGTTCATTAGATAATCATAATTTTTTCAAAATTTCAGGATGATATTTAAATTGGGTTCAAGTGGGAACAAAAACTAGGTCACTAGGTCAAGTCTTTGACAATTGGTGTACCTTGAATTCAGATGAGAGCTTCAGAACAATCATGGATTTGTTACCAAATGCACTGTGATTTTTCCAGTTGCCATATAAGTTGAATTTTCGAGGGTAGTGCAAGCCACAGTAAATGCTCTATTGCAGAGTATTTTGCCTCTTTGCTTGAATTACTGAGCTCACTGCATTTCTGTAGGATATCCAAATTGAAGGACAACACAAAATTATGTTTATTTAGACAGTTAACCTCTAGAGCATGAATATGCTTCAGCTTTAACATTGTCTTCCATTCCCGTTTGTTTATACTGTTAACAGGACAACATCTGAGAAAACCGCCTCACATTGAGCTGTCCAACCAGACCTATCCCCCTTTGCTGTTCTCACGAGTGAAATGTTTTGCCACCAGCACTGAATTTGTACTTTTGTTGAAGAGATATTCAGAGAATTTGCATTGTACTCACAATATGAAGGCATATGGTAAACGCACTGTCCATTCCTCTACACGAGTCTGGAGCCGTTATGTGTTTGAGTATCAAATTGAACCAGATATGTTAAGCTCAGGCTCCTTAGTCAAAGGTCTTGGTTGCAATTTAAGGTCAAAGGTCTTGGTGACAGTTTAAGGGCAAAGGTCTTGGTGACAGTTTAAGGGCAAAGGTCTTGATTGCTTGTATTCCTTACATGGCTTCTATATGTCTGGAAGGAGTGTTAAATTAACTTTTATTATCATTCCAAAACATTGCACTCATTAGAACACTCTTAATCTACTGGGTCTGGTTCAGTTGAATGATGTGCAGATGATCCCACAGAAAGAAATTTGGCTGTGACATTTTTTGCAGAATGTTTGTATTTTGTCTCTTGTTCCATGATAGAATATGTAATCCATGAATTTTGAGTTGTCAGCTCCTCTTTTACTACCGCATAAAGCTCACTAAAATGTGTACATTTGAATCATTAGATGATCGTGTAGTAATAAATTTCGCTGCAACAAGCTTTTGCAGAGTTATGGTGATTTGTCTGTTTTTAAAAAAAATAAGTCTCAAAATTTTGTTTTTGCTTCTCCTCTTTAACTGTTTGGTGGATCTGGCTCAAACTTAACATTTTAATAACCTGAATATGAAGAAGATATTTAAGAAAGCAATTTTGTCCGCAACAAGTGTTTGCTAATTATTGCTGATTTTCTGTTTTTAAACTATAGAAAATATATTCCAAAATAAAAAAACATGGACTACAACTTGGTCGATTTAGCTCAAACTTTAAGAGCTGAATGTGTACATGATCTATAAGGGAGGAATTTAGCTCCAACTAGTTTTGGCTTCATTGATGTATGTGACAAATTTTCTAGTTAAAGTTTCATTTTTAAATATATGCCAGCAATAACAGTTTCATGTTTATTCTATTCCAGCAATTCTAGCTGAACTATGAAGACAATTTATTGCATGATGCATTTATGACGTAATGGATATGAAGCGTCTACATTTACTTACCACAAGAATGGATGAGGACACTGTGGGATTATTACTAGTGCACCAATTTGTGTTATTTTTATGGCTGGATGAACCCACATCACCCATCTACATACTGCAAATTGGTGGTCAATTTTATTGAGATGATCTGCTTCAATTTTATTGGTTTTGACTGCTCAAAAAATATTTTCTTATTATTTTATTGGGTAATTCAAACATGTGATGCCTGTTTTGGAATTCCTATTTCCTAATTTGAAGAAATGCTTTTTAAACCAAATACTTAACCAATTTATGCTTAGCGTCTAGAAAAAGGGTCAGGGCAAACAGCGTAGACCCAGATGAGATGCTGCATGATGCGGCGTCTCATCAGGGTCTGCGCTGTTTGCTTAAAAGAATTTCTGTAAGAAATATTCAAAAAATAAAGAAATAAATATACTAGACATCCCTAATTTTGGAAACAAATTGATCCGATTTAGAACGATGGGGGAGCCCATTAGGCATAAATTAGTTAAAATGATTCTTTGCAAATTCGATGAGTTTCATGTTTGTTGAGCAACATAACATTTCCAAATATAAAAACTTCAAATTACTCCATCTGTGTAGTTCAGGTCTTCTGCATACGTTGATAGCTACTAATGTGTACTAATTATGTCATACAAATCATGTACAGTGAGGCTTATTTGTCTGCTATCTACCTACAACGATTGAAAGAAGAGAAATAATTGTGATATGATTCTAATGAGATAAATTATTGTATTACATTAATCATGAGTAGATAACTGACCTGTTAATTATAAATATGGTGCTATCTTTAATTGGCAGAATTAAGCCTAATGTGGTATATGTTACTTTATTCGTATGATTTTATAGACATGCATTATTAAGTTACATTTAAATTGTGATTGTAAAAATGCATTATTAACTGAATGCCTTTATTGTTGGTTTTAATATACTTTGTATTACAAAAAGTAATACAGTGAATCTTGTATTAAATGTAACAAGGTTTATTCATGTAAAGGTTATGAATACTAAGGCAGCTGTAACAAATTAAACGTACAGAAAACTAAGTGCCTATGTTGTTTAAACCTATTTATTTTATCTCAATTGCAGAGAAAGCCAAAGGCACAATAAAATTTTCCTTTAGCAGATTAATATATTTGATCTCTCTGTCAGAAATTTCACACGAATAATACTATGTAAACAAAAATCTAATTAATGTTAGTCTGTTTTAAACATACAAATAACATACACATTTTCCAAAATTTTAAATTTACTCTTGTTCATGGATTTCACTTTATTTTATAAATGTATTATATATAAAGACTCAATGTCATTTAACCTTAAAGTACTAAATAAGCTTCCTTTACCAATCTTTCAACACAATATATACCAACTTTATAATTGCTGAACGAGACAGGACAGTCTGTTAGTGTATATCGTATTTCTAGATGTATTATTTAATTAACAGAGCTAATTTTAATTAGTAGAACATATGTCATCATGATAAACAATGTTTATTTTTAAACCATTTTAAATATTTTTTTCTCGTATAAATTGTACTCGCATTTGGTGATTGCAGATATTAAATCTCCATGTACCTTTGGGTTTATTTATTTCTTTTGTCATTCCTTTACAATTTTTCTTTTTCGTCAAATTGCAATTGATACTTACTCTAAAGAGAAGCGGAAACCGATTGTTTCAAAGTTTATCTCGCCATGTTTAACATCACTGCATACATTGTTTCTGATGAATATGTTTTCTAAGTCTAATTGTGTAGATTGTTTTTTTATATATTTTTTAATACTCAAGCTTGTTTCTAATCAAAGAATGTACTTGATAATGTACACGTTTATGTTTGCATGTTTTTGAGTGGGTTGATGTTTCTGGGATAATTTTATTTCTAATCCTTCTTTACATATTGACATATTTTACCTAGGATTGTTCTGATATGTGGTTTGATTAGCATGCTGCTATTTAAGATTTCAGTCATGTAAAGATAAGGGATTTTTTTACATGAGAAATTATAACATGTACATTTGAAGTTGATTAAGTTAGTTCACAGTGTATCCAAAACATTCAGTTAAGAATATTTAACCCATTTATGCCTAGCGTCTAGAAAAATGGGCATTGGCAAACAGCGTAGACCCAGATAAGACGCCGCATGATGCGGTGTGAATGTTTTGTGAATGTCGATCATCCATTTGCTTGTATATAACAGAAAGGCAGCCAAGAATGAACAGAGAGGCATCATTTTGACAGAGAGGCTACCGATATGCATATACACCGTGAATATGTCATAAACGTTTCTTAACCTTCCTCAGTGGGATAAAGGCACCCAAACTGTTTTAGTATGTGGGATATTCTGATGCTTACATGGTGCATAATGCAGCCATGGAAATAGACCGGAAAATGTAACCCTTGTTTAAGTTGAATTTAATTGACACATGAAAATGTGTTTGTTTAAGAAATACATTACGAAATCAGATGCTGTAGTTTTTGTGTCAAATATTTTATAGTTTGGGGGCGGGATGACTTCATTATGCACAGCTTTTTAGTACAATTGAACACCGCCTGAGCACAATTTGAACACCGCCTGAGCACAATTTGCTCGTTGTGAACTTATTGATCGCATTTTGTCGTATGTACGTCGTCCGTCGTGCGTCATTAACATTTTCATTGTTAACACTCTTAGAGGCATAATTAAGTGTTCAATATTCACTAATCTTGGTCAGAAGGTATGTCGGCCTAGTATGAAACGGTAGATGAAAAAATTAAAGATATAGCTTTTTAACACTCTCGAAGTCACATTTTATGTCCAATCTTTATGAAACTTTCTCACAACATTTCGTGTAATGATATCTTGACCGAGTTCAAAAACGGTTATGGTTCTTTGAAAATCATCACCACCGCGCAGCTGGGCAGTTTTCCTTATATGTCTACAGTGAAACATTTACACTCTAGAAGTCACATATTTGATAAAATCATGGAACATGATAAGAACGTTTGTTTTCATGATATCACGGTCGAGTTTGGAAAGTGGGTGAAACACAATGGCATATTTAAGAAAAAGCTTATGAACACTCAAAAGGTCATATTTATTGCATTATCCTCATGTAACATGTAACATAATTGTCCAAATGTATCTCAGCCGAGTTCAAAACTGGATCAAGGGGATCCAGTTTTTGATTTCTTGGTTAAATAAAACAACCTGATGACTGCATTTATTGCCCAATATTCAAGACACGTTTGTATTGATAATACCGCAGCTACGGAATACCGTTAGGCCATCGTGGTCACACATTAAAATCTAGAGGGCGACAATGCGATAGTGCGATAGTACGATTGCGACAATGCGATAGTACGATGGCGACAATACGATGGCGACAGTGCGATAGTACGATGGCGACAACGCGATAGTACGATGACGACTGTGCGACAATACGATGGCGATAGTGCGATAGTACGATGGCGACAATGCGATAGTGCGATATGACGATGACGACAGTGCGACAATACGATTGCAACAGTGCGATAGTACGATGGCGACAATGCGATAGTGCGATCATACGATGACGACAGTGCGACAGCACGATGGCGACAGTGCGATAGTATGATGGCGACAATGCGATAATACGATGACGACAGTACCATAACGCGATAGTACGATGGCGAAAATGCGATGATACGATGGCGACAGTACGATATGACTATCGCATTATCGCCATCGTACTATTGAACTGTCGCCATCGTATTGTCGCATTGTCGTCATCGTACTATCGCGTTGTCGCATTGTCGCCATCGTACTATCGCATTGTCGCCATAGTACGAGCCCATGTCGCCATCGTACAATCGCACTGTCGCCATCGTACTATCGCATTGTCGCCCTCTTGATTTAATAATGCAACCACGAATGCCCTTACGGTATTCCGTACGCAGCCGAGTTTAAAAGTGGATCAAGTGAATCAAGAAAATGGTAACTTGTTCAAATGAAAATAATCTTGTTCACGCTTTAGCGACACGATGTGTTTCCCAATCTTCATATAACATGATAAGAACAGTGATAAATCCATATGATAACTCCGCCAAGTTTGAAACTGGGCCTCACGGGGCAGGATTAGGTAACATGCTTTCGAACGCTCGAAATACTGCATTGTTTACCAATTCTTTTGAAGCTTGCTCAAAACATTTGTCAAATTTATATAAAAAATAATATTAGTGGTTGTTATAAAATTTATATTACTGGTTTATATACAAATACATTTTGAATATAAATTCAAGAAATATAACAGTAAACGATGTACATTTGGAAGAACAGAAACAGTATTGGCATAGTTTCAAATATACAATAATATAAGATGGCTTCCATCAAATAACTCAATATCATCTGCTGTGGATATAATGGCTATTTTTTATAAGACAAGACATATTTTAAAAAGCAACCGGTTGCATTGTCAGAGGTTTGTAACTCAAATATATACGATATATCAAGTTGTGAAATAAAATAGGTTATCTGCTAATTTGTTCAATAGAGATAGCAATGATTTAACAATTTTATAATCATTTGATTTAATTGTCCGTCAATAAATGGTCGGATTTTGGAACCATCTTGGATCTTTTGATTTACATACCGTGTTCTTTACATATTAAAAGGTTCAAGGACCTAATTCTACCGCGTAGAAGGCAAAATCTACCATAAATAATCTTCGATGTTTGCAATAAAGCATATAAACCTGTCAATTAGACTGGCGTGACGCTTTAATAATACTTACTATTTTTTTCCTTTGTAACTCTTGAATTGCACCATTTAAATTATTATGGCCGTGTTGTTTTTGTGGATTAATCCCGGGCGGGCGGGCGGGAAGGCGGGCGGTCGTGCGGGCGGACGGGCGGGCGGACGGACGGACGGACAGACAGACAGAGAGACAAACATAAATGCGTTTGTCAAATATGCACATTACATAATATAATTCTTGAAAGCAAAATAGTTTTCACTAAAATCACAATTTCTATACGAGTACACACATTTAAATGATGAAAGATAAAAGATATGGTCAACAACCTTAACTGTCCATGCTATACATTCGGTTCAAAACGCTATACGGTATAGATCTAGCAATTTCAAACGCATAGTCCAAACCCTAAATGAACCTGAAAATTGTAAATAAATATTAACATCCGACATATAAATCTATTTGAGATTGGAATATAAAACAGAAATGCAGCTTGCAACTCATCCGGTTCATTAAAGTAAAAGCACCATAGGTGGCAAAAATGTATATAACTATCCAGGAATGGTTGCAAAACATTAATTGACATGCACTTGCTAATGCGCCTTGACTATAGATGAAGAACCTTAGAGAGCAGCACAATTTGCAAAGGTCTTCAAGCTAGATAAAATCACATATATACAGTTATTAGTTAAATATATACAGTTATTATTTAAATCCTTTCTCATTGGAAAAGAAGGAGAGACGTAGCACAATATTGTACAAAAACAATCAGATCATTGTCAAGCATAGCCGGCTCAGCTTCCAATTTTCGACTTATCAGCTTTAACACTCTTTATTTAGTTGTATTAACTAAACATTTTCATAAAACGTCGGCAATTAGTATGCGCACTTGAAATTACATTATATGTCATCCGTTAATTATTTCCACGTTCTTGGTATACAGAAACTCTGCGAAGAATTAAAAACGTATCCGGATGCTGATTGCATTGGCATTGATGCTTTCGCTGTTTTGTTGTTACGTTTTGAATTGTTGATACTGGATGAAAAGGCACACAGAAACATAATCACAGTTTGTCGGGTGGTATTCCATTATATAATTGTATATACTTTACTGCTGTATTATTTTTAATGATATGCCTCGCAAAGTCTTTTTGAATTATTATGACGCATGATATGAAACGCTGTTATTTGGTCGGATTGTATATCCGTAATATTGTCCCTGCTGAACGTTCAGTTCGTAGCTAGTATTTGGTCTAATTGGATATCCGTTATATTGTTCTTCCTGAACTCTCAATTCGTAGCTAGTTTTTGGTCTGATTGGATATCCGCTATATTGATCCTGCTGAACGTTCAGTTCGTAGCTAGTATTTGGTCTGATTGGATACCCTTTATATTGTTCTTCCTGAACGTTCAGTTCGTAGCTAGTATTTGGTCTGATTGGATATCCGTTATATTGTCCGTGCATAACGTTCAGTTCGTAGCTATTATTTGGTCTGCTTGGATATCCGTCATTTTGTCCGTACAGAACGTTCAGTTCATTTGATGACGTTTGATGAATTATCCGATTGGTTTTCTTCAAATCTGGTAGCTGGTTCAGTTTGGAGCTATTATTTGGTCTGATTGGAAATCCGTCATTTTGTCCGTTTAGAACGTTCAGTTCGGAGCTATTATATGGTCTGCTTGCAAATCCGTCGTTTTGTCTGCGCAGAACGTCCAGTTCGGAGCTATTATTTGACCTGATTGGATCTCCGTCATTTTGTCCGTTTAGAACGTTCAGTTCGGAGCTATTATATGGTCTGACTGGATATCCGTCATTTTGTCCGTACATTGGATATCCGCTATTAAATGGTCCGGCTGGTTGAGCGTTCTGTTCGCTTGATGAAGTTTGCTGATTTATCCTATTGTTTTTATTAAAAGCATATAGCTTGCATAACTTAAGTGATATCATAAAAAAACCAATACAATCAAATGCTACGGTACCGAAAGCGACACCTTGATTTGCCGTTTTAAATGCGAATAATTCCTCCTTGTACACTATGGCAATTACAGTTACAACACTAAGATCGCACACTAGCATAAACCCATAAGTTAACCCGTATAAACAGTTTCCACAGCACATGTTGCATTTTCCTCCTGGGGAATAACATTTGATGCAACATTTGATGAAACGCGACACAATTAATAAGGGAACCAGAAAACCAAACGTTACAGATAATAAGATATATGTTGTCCACGACTTAAGACCGGTACATGAATCCTCTCTACTACATGTATAATTATTGACATAAAGTTCACCAATTAAACATATGGCGAAGATGGTAAATCTCCATTTCATTAAATCGTGTTTTCTGTTATTACATTTTTTACAGCACATTTGGCATATTTTTTCAAGTAACCATAAAATCAAGTCAGCATGTTCACACATTTTTGGTTATATCAACAGCCAATTAACGCGAACAAAATAAATTCAGCCCGTCTCTGCAAAAAGGCAATACGACTGCCGACAACCAAATACTTAAGCCGGCAAACTTGATTATATTGATTTTTAAAACTGCTTGCGAATTGTATTTTAAAAACTATTTATCGATAATCAGCAATTATTGCTTTAAAAGCCAAGGTATTGCGTACGTATTATGACAAAGATTAAGTAGTAGACATGAATAAATCACACACTGCTCTACTCGGCCACTGATAACTATTTGAAAACCAGAATTAACCCGTTCGTTTTATTTTTTTGAAAGAATCGAAATAAGGCAAATGCTTATCCGAGGCTTAATGGATCCTGGTGACTTCAATGGTACGTCTGCATGTGTATAAATCAATTTAGGGGCGTGGTATCCAAAAAGCAAAACACTCAACTGCATATAACGCATATAGGCAACACAATACTGACATGTACATGTACATAAAACCTTAGTTGTAGAAGTCCTGCTTAACAATCACACAAAGTACAAATCCAAATATATATGTCAGATCAACTAAAATGGCTGAGAATAGAGACGCACTATATAAAAAAATACACATCTTGAAAGAAATATATAAATATGTATTTGTTTGCTTTTAAATATTGGTTGTTCGCTATTCGGTGGTATCAACTATTTTCGCATGACGCATGAGGCGGCTTATATATTATTTTTGTTGCACAGAATATTCACTGTTGTCCTGATATAATTCGATGTAAACAGTGACAACTTTCAGCGAACATAAATGCAATTTGTTGCACATACACTTGGATACATTTCTAACGCAAATCTTTTCAAACGTACATCTCAGTTATTAGTTAAGATTTTGATCTAAATTACGTGTGATCATTTGACTACATTCTGAGCAAGCTCACGATAAATTCAATCACCTTGACGATCAGACGATTAAGCACGAGGGGTATTATGGTGTTATCTGTTTGCACGTGGATATGGTGAAAAGAAATATTATTCTAAATTTTTATAAGTTTCATCGTTTAAGGGTGGTTGATAAATCAGGATGACATAAAACTAGTTTGTTTAAAATGTGTGGCTCATTTAAATATTTAAAAGCGCAACCGCGCATTTTAGCAAATTGCAGGTTACCTGCAAGTATATTTGAGACTTTTCTTACGCACCACTGTTCAAACTTTAATAATTATCTTATTCATTAGTGATGATTTTCATTCAATTTTGTAGATGTGATCATTTGACTACATTCGGTGCAAGCTAACGATAAAATCATTCATCCATGACGATCGGACGCTTTGTCATGTGTAGTGGGTAGCATGCAATTTGCCAAAATTTGCAGTTGCGCTTCTGGATATTCATATGAGCCATACTTTTTAAAGGTAATTTTATGTTTTCCTGATGTAAGAACCCACCTAAAATGATGAAATTGAGATAAATTTATAATAATATTGCATTTTACTATTTCCACGTTCATAAATACAATCTATGCATACCCCACGTACTAAAGCGTCCATTTGCTACGGGTGAATGATTGTATCGTTAGCTTGTTCAGAATGTAGTCAAATGGTCACATTTAAATTTCTAAATAAAAACCTTAACTCATTACAGAGATATTAAAGTTTGAAAAGTGTTACGTAAGAAGGGTCGTTAAATGTAGGGACCCACATAACCAAGCAAAATCGAGTGAAGCAATGAAAACGATATACCATTCACAAACCAAGAACGACTCGACACATATCAAAAGCGACCATTTAACACTTCTTTTTTCGTCCGTTTTCTAGTGTAATGTCACCTGTTTCAGCGCAATGTTTGACTATAGTCTCTAATTTTATCATATTGTTTAGTGATTTAGTAGTGAAGCCTTTGATTAACTTATCAATGTTTCCAAAAGTTATATCCAGAACAACATTCTTAACTGTAAAACATGCCTTTAAGATAAATATGTTGATTTATTTTGTGATCACAGCCATGCATGACCCAATAATTTAGTGTACGGTAACCTTTAGTGTGTATATATCTCTACTCTTTGCATCGGCAATTATGCTCTATAGATTTTTATTTTCTAACATGTTAGTGTCTGTTTTTAGCTTTGAACTGGACCTAGGTATCACTGGTAACGTTATTAGAGTTTTCGTATTGTCTTTTGCTCATACTTTACATTAGTCATGTAAAAATACTATGTATGGGCTAACGGGTTAAGAAATGTTATTGATATTGCATCGCTATAATTGTATTGTCTCGCCGCAAGGTTAAGTAAGGTAAAAGATTTTCACAGATTTTGGCATGTTTTGAAGTTTGTCATTAAATGCTTTATATTGATAAATGAAAACATTGGATCTTAAAAGCTCCAGTAAAAAATCAAGAATAAAATTTAAATAAGGAAAAAAAGTAGCCCGCGGCAGGGCTCGAACCAGTGACCCCCGGAGTCCTGGAGTAAAAACCAATTAGACCGCTCGGCCATCCTGCCAAGTATACACAAGAGACGTATTTTATACTTTATATAAGCAAACTTCGTAGTTTCACGAAATTAAACGACAGTAACAGAACTCTCTAAATTATTCAATCGTTTCGCGTTGCATCGCTTTATAATTTTTAGGTTTTTAAATCGTCAAAAGATGCATATAATGGCTATATTAGACCATGGTAAATGTTCAGTATTACTGTTTTTCACAAATATCATAACTAAAACGAAAATTTGCGAATCTGAAACAACTTTTTTCAATTTTGTCAATTTACCAAAACGTAAAAAGATCTCTTTAATACACCTAATGAGGAAGCATATGAGTTGTTCGCCTTAATTGGGTCAAAATAATCCTTATTTTTGGACTTTTTCCTCTCTACCAAGAGGCCAGACATAATTGATTTCACTTAACTCTTGCTGTTCTTATGAATGTGTAAACTTAGTTTTTCATTTATTGTAAATTGTTGGTAACGATCAGCCTGTAAAGCATCAAGAGTTTAATTAAGGAAACAGGTTAATGGTTTTAAGTTGTAGTTGTTAGCTCGATATTAAAAAATATTTAGCGCTATTCCTGTAACTTGATTGTTGGCTTATTGCACAAGTTTGTGTGCAAGTACATAAGATCTCTATTTCCACTCCAGGATATCATGGATGTTTGAGTCAGATTGACCCGTGAACGAGCCATCCTGGTCAAGCCTATACTCTTTCACTATAAATATGTTATTTTATCTATTTGTCACTGCCATTGGTACTAAAAAGGGCAATCCTTGTAAAACCTGTACACGACACCTAATTAAATGGGTCACTTTTTGAGAAAACAAGGTAGTGCATCTACACAAATGATTACATCGGATAAGCCTGTAAAGCCCAGCAAAGGCTGAATTAGGACATTACGCTTTCATAATATTTTCTGTTTCTAGTTTCTCTGTTTTTAATATGAACCACTAGAACATGAAGCTTTCATCACAGATCAGCCAGTGTGGACTGAAGTTGGCACAGGCTAATCCGGGATAATAATATCTGCAGGTCCAGGTGAATAACATCTGGTTTTCTCACGAAATGGTCCATTTATTTATGTTTACTTTATTGCTCATTTTTGTTTCCTTCATTGTAAATGTTATTAAAAGTTGTGTGATCCAATACCAATAAGGTGATGTTGTTTATGAATATTTTATGAATGTTAAATACTCGATTTTAACAGTTTAAGTTTGTTTTTAGAAGACTTCTATAATGAAAAGGCACCTGTTGTCAAGTTTTTCGAAATTGGAGAATATTATGGTTATAGACCGGTATTGAACTTCTTGTAATATCGCCTTGCTTCGTAGATTTAAATTACCCCTAACTGATTAAGAGTATGTGCGAAAACTACTATAATTTGGTCAAAATAAAAACAATATCTTTTGTTCTTATATTCGCCTTTTAATAGTTAATGACTCAGTGGTGTAGATGTAGAGTATACACTTTCGCATCGAAAAGTCCCGCGGGAGAATTTTTTTTATATCAACGGTTTGTGTTTGCTATACAACTTCTTTTAGACTTTTCAAAGCAGTATAGTTTTGTACTCAATATACATTAGATGACATTGACAAAAAGCATTAAAAAGTCCTTTATTTCCCAGGTCAAAATTCTCCCTACCTCATACATTACAGAAAATTATGGAATACGTTATGTGTAAACGTGGGTACCCGGCAAATGAAGCTGATATATTTTCAATCAAGAGAAAATACATATTCTCAAAATTTTCATTTTCCTTATGCACCATCGAGGAAAAAATCAATACTCACTGACATGCTTATCTAGCAACTGACTGGAAGTCAATGTGAGCGCAAGTTATAGTCGAAATTAAGGTCGATGGCCGTGTTTATATATAGATTGTTGAGTGCGTTAGTGATCGACATCGCTGTTATCATCTTGAAAAATGTTATAGATGTACTAAAAATATTATACATACAACGTCAAGTCTGCAATAAACAACATTACAGTTTTACATTTAATAATAACAGAACTAAAAACAGGAAATGAAGGAGTACTTCATTTACGATAGTTGTCAAAATATTGCGGTTGAATTTTTTTTTATAAGAAACTATTGATTACTGAAACATTCAAGTTGTGAATAAAGGGCAGAAACTGCGCTGGCTTAAATATGGAATCGGTTGCGGTTCTTTTACATGCTTCATATATTTTGTTTAAGTACAACGGGTTTTCAATTGCGTATTGCTGGAACAGTCGATTTAACATTTAAATGTATATGTAAAAAGTGTACACTTTTCAAAATTTAGATTTAACAAGAATATTTTAGACAACACGTATACCGCAATTACTCTATGTTTTCGGACACTTAAAATAATTTAATGTTTTCGTTTCGAAAATTGAAATCCAAAAAAAAAAAAAAAAGTTCAGGTGGTCGAAAAATTAGCGACAACAATACAGATGATTAAAAATTTAGAAGCACTAAATGGTTTGCATTAGCGATACGATTCGGATATGCAATATATATGTATATCCTCAATTGCAACGAATAAAATAGCACGTGCTTGTAACATTCCACGACGTATAGTATAAATTACTTTTACGTATGTTTCACTTAAGGTGTTATATGAAATATTGTCTTTTTAACGGTATACATAGTTATTTACCCAAGAACGCAGTTGTAATGGTCTTGTCTTCAGGCATCAGTCCTACAGGTGTTATGCACGTAATCCGGTTGCAAGATCAAAGTGTCACCAAATAAGCGCATCAGGGCAGAAGTATTGTAACATTGCATACTGAAACTGTCCGAAAATTTAGAGTCATAAATTATGGACGAAAACCTGTCTGTCCGAAAACAGAATATAGTCATTTGTCGACAGCTTGCAAGTAACTTTTTGGGATCCATGATTATTCAAGCCAGCTGTTTCAACGACATGATTTACATGTACTCACTGCTAAAGAGAGTTGATGAAGGCAAAGTTCTTTTCTGTGAATGACCAATCTTTTTCCTCAGTGTGCGGACCGCTTACACGTTTAGATGCACCGAGCCAAACACTTCTCCGAGGAATTTAGTTTACTTTCGCATCCCCCGGACCCTTTGAACAGTCTTGCTTTCCTCAAAATGCCAATTTTGTTTGTCTTCGCGAGAATTTGATTATGGGTGACCTGGTTTCACCGTGCTTAACTTTTATCCAACATTTAAATTCGTATACGTACATTAGCGCAGGAACATTTCAACATAACTATTCAATAAAACTTAATAAAAATTATATGCCTATTAAATACTTGGTTACACTATACTATAGAAATACACGAAAACGACAATCAACTTATAACTGTGTACTTTCCTGTGTATTTTCACTTTTATTTCCATCCGTTAGGCGTCTTTCATGTTTGTATTTATATATGTTTATATATGTTGTTCACACTTTTATTTATGAAGCCACCACAGCCAACTACAGTCGTCATACAGGCAACTAGGTGTCTCAGGAAACTATGTGTCTATGTGTTTCAAATGAATATAGGTCCATCTTAAACAAAGAACACATCGGAATAACACAGCGATATCGCTTAGAATAATAGAAATGTTGCAGAAGGTATTTATGTATTCCTTGCAGCAACAGGTACAACACACGTGATGCCACACACATTCCAGGAAGCTTTCAGCGCAGCATGGGATAAATAACACCGGTACCACCAATGCATAAATTATTCCGAATACGATTAACTTGGTGTAAGGTTTAAATAGTCGAACTTTTTGTATTGGCGTTAATACAAAAATACCGAAACCGAAAACAATTACATGGAACAGTTTCAGTTTTTAATTAATATGGTGCATGTTAAGCACTGTTTAACGTGTTTGACAAATTTTGTTGCAGTACAATAATTATTATAAATACCCAGCAAGTTATTATGACACAGCAATATATTCTGACCACGTCAAGACTTCTGACCCAGCAATATCTAATTACTCAGCAATATCTTCTGACCCCGTACTATCTTATGACTCAGCAATATGTTATCTAATGAACCCGCAATATTTTCTGACCCAGCAACATCCTATGACTCAGCAATGTCTTATTACACAGCACTTTCTTATGACTCAGTAACATCTCATAACCCAGGAATACCTTATGACCCAGCATTATCGTATGGCCCATCCACATATTATGGCCCAGCGTTACATTAGGACCGAGCAAAACCTTGGGGCCCAGCGTTATCGCATGACCCAGCAATGCTTTATGACCAATTCTTAGGTTATGACTTCATATATTGTGACCCAGCAATAGCGTATGGCCCACCATAATCTGATGACCCAGCATTATCGTAAAACTCAGAAATACCTCATGACCCATCAATATCATCTTAGCAAACAAAATATCATCGATCTGCAAAAACTTCATAGCCATCATTATCTTCTGCGCTTGCTTTATTTTCTCAGCAAGCATTATGTATCTTGTCAACCATATTTAAAGAGCCTACATGATCGTACCTGCCAACAAAAGCTTATGAGAAAGCATTTTATTGTGAACTAGTATTTTCTTTCGAGCCTTCATTAAAGTATTAAACGGAATGATTGTTTGTGCGTGCATAATGTTCTGATTTTGCATTTTGTTTCAGCAACACATATCTAGTGAGCCAAATTGATAGTGTGAGTCAGCTTTATCTTATGAAAAAGAATTATCTTCTAAGCAAACATTATTTTTAAAGCCTGTTTTATCTTCTTGGTCAGATCTCTTAAAAACCGGCATGATTTTATTCGCCAGCATAATTTTCTTAGCTAGCATTTTCTTCTCAGCAAAAATGATATACTTAGCCAACATTATCGTCTTAGCCAGCATTATATATTATATTAGTTTAAACCTATTTATATTGCCTCGATTGCATCGAAAGCCTCAGGCTTAAAAAACGCTCTCGAGTCCGTTTTTTGGGCTTATAACCAGTACTTGGTGTCTTTGGGAAGTATCTAGAGAACGCTCCCCGAGTCGGGATCGAAACCGTGACCCCCCGATCCTAGGCGGAAACCTTATATATTACGCCACGACGAACTTGAAGCTAACGAAGGCAATATAAAGCAGCAGTATCTTATTAAGCAGCAGTATCTTCGCAGACGGCATTACCTTGTAGCCAGCATAATATTTTAACCAGTTATATCTTCTTATCCAACATTATCTTCTTCACTAGAATAATCTTCTTGGTCATTAATATCATGTGAGTAAGCAATATATTATCAGACAGCATTTAGCACATGGGTTAGCTTAATCTTATTAAAAGGCAAATCATTTTGAGCCAGCATTATTTTAAAGCTATGGCTATCATCTGAGCCTTCGTTAGCTTCTTAGCCTCCTTAATCTACTTGATGTGGTAAGTCAGCATTTTCTTATACAAAAGCATTGCATTGTTAGCTGCAGTATTATTTTAACGAGCCTTATCTTCTTGACCTGCATCATCTCAAGGCCTTCATTATCTTCCGAGCCTACAATATCATCTGAATCTGTATTATATTCTGAGCTTTGATTATACTCCTATCCTCAATTATCTATTGAGTCATCATTTCCTTGAAAAATATCGTTAAGTTGAGCTTGTAGTATTTTGTGAACCATGTTTATCTTCTAAACCATCATAACCTTCTGAACCGGCATAACATTACGAGCCAGTATTTTTGGGTATGTCTGTTTATTACATGCATATAATTCATAAACTACGTTAACACGCCGATCACTTGTACCTTAAAAGGTTTGTTATTAAACGTGCAGTTTTTCTTCAACACCACACGTTTACCTTCCATGTTTCTTTTTCAACAATGCCATACTTGGATTATAGGGAATATTTGTCCTTATGGACTTAAAGTAGGTTTTGCGTAGAGTATGTAATCATTGTATGTGTTGAAGTTAAAGAGATGTGTTTAAAGAATGTTTCGTACCTTTAAAAACTGCAGTAAACGCATTTTCGAACACAACTAAAATAATTGGAATAGGTTTTGTAATAATAACAATGAAAAAGCTCAAGCAAATGCCCTTGCCTTGAGGTTTCAAAAGCGGGACCTTTAGACGTAAGCTAAACGCTCTACCTCTACACCATGCAGACAGCAGTTTATTTGCTATGTCTGTTATCGACGTTTTTGGCTAAATATTTTGAACAGCGTTGTAATTGATTATTTATTTACTGTTAAAATTACTGATAATAAATTAAAAAAAAATTCAACGTGGGTATTGGCTTTCTTGATGTAAAACAATGCATACATTCTTTCTTGAATATATGACAATGTCTTTGGAAAATTATCCTTTTGTCAAAGTCCCTTTTTGATGAAATGAAGAGTTTCAAATGTACTCAATTTTGCAATGAACAATACTTTTTTGTAATTTTAATGTAATTGTAAAGACAACCATTTGTCAATAAGTTCCAAACAAATATAACCAACTTAATTTTTGTTATCATATTTTCATAGTTGGCAGCTTGCTGAGTCGTAAAGTAGGTAAATTGGTCAAATTACCTGTTAATTTTGGGACATTGTACTGCGTTGGTCTAAAGTTAAATAGCTATGTGATTTTAGCGATTAGAATTTAAACAAGAAAAAAGGATCGTGCGAATTTGTATCTATGAATGAGCTATGAAACAAAATACCGCGTGCTTTATACATAAAAACGTTTGATAGACATAATGTGGGCTTTTAAAAGAAACATCAGTCAAAACCATCTACAAAGAATACAGTTAAATTATTATTTGTAATCGTAAACCATTGTTTTATGATCTGAACTTTTTTTCTCAGGTTATGATATTGAAAAGCGGCTGTAACAACGAGTAATAACAAGCTTTGTAATTTACAGACACATACGCTTACATAGGAACAAAATGTCAAGATACTGTTATCGTCATTCATAGAGTGTTCATGAAATCAAATATTTGTGTTTACGGATAAACCGTTTGTTAAAAATGAAGTGTTTTTATGATGTCATAGCAATGCAGTTTCGCAATTCTTGCAGTATTCGAAAACCAAACGCATGTCCACCCCTTCCGTGAAGAAAACTTCGTGTAAACAAACTTGATGCTTTAATTTAATATACAACTCTTTGTTGGTTAAAAAGACAAATGTATAATAATTGCATTTGACTGTATATATTGGATAACAATCCTATCTAGCTTTATAACACGCACAAGCTTTAATTTTTAATTCGTTAACGATTGCACATGCAAATCCGAAGATACTTTATTATGTAACTAATCTAATTTTACGAAGGATCTCTGTTCAAACTTGAGTCTTTAGATTATGAATTTGGTCACACCGACCAATAGCTGTGAACCTGTGGTCATGATATGCTTATATAAAGCTTAGATTTCGGTGTGTAATATGTTGGATTGGATTGTACGAAAATATGCACCTCAATAAATTCATATTGATCATTTTGGTCCAAATATCAGGTCACTTTTACAAAATATTACAAGTTAATGTATTTTCTCAGCGCCTGACTACCATTTCGAAAATTATTATTTTAACTTATAAATACCAATTCGATAAGATCCACGTTGAGAGGTATAATTGTTCTTTCAAGCTTGATATATTTTGTTATATTTGTTAATTTAAAATGATCGTTTTAAAACTATAATGTAACTCATAAAAATTGTTATTCCATTTTTTTAATAAGGACTTGGAACGTTTCAATCACACTAAGTTAATATTTTATCACATCATTTTCGAGTAATTATTAGTGAACCCAAAGATTACAAACACCCCTCTTTAATATGGGGACATACAAAATAAAATCTCATTTTTAATCTGAATTACTTTTGAACGCGATCACTTATAAAAACGTCTCTCGTGGGCGAGAAATTTTGTTGTTGATTGCAAAACAAATGCTTTTCCGTGCATAACAATATGGGACATTGAAAGACTAACACAAAATTAAAATCATGACATTGCAGGGTGATGAATTAAAGGTTACCCCGCAGACTATTCGCAATAAACACTTTTTCGGAGCATGACGTTGACCAGCAGTGATTAATGAATGGGCAAATGCGATATGCAATCAAACTAAGACCGCTGATCCAAGGTCGCACTTTAATGACAAAGATGAAATGTTACAACTTACGATTTTAATATCATTCGAATAATATATTTCCTCAGCAATTATTCAAGGTAAGCTCTGAAATCATGCATGCGTATTTCATTGTTTTTACGGAAAAAAACCCAATTAAGTCTTAATGTTTCTTTGAAATAAATTGTTCAGTTACATAAATCTGTTGGCCTGTTTACGTCCGATAAAATATGTTTCTGAATTAATGTATTTGTGTCGGAAAATGTATTTTTAGTTTGACTACACCGGAATATGACTGTTATTTCATATATTGAATCGTTCTGTCGCTACTTCACGCAACAGATTGTTAATATCGACCTATATTCAATGGTTGCGACATTTATCCCACTTAACTCATAAAGTATGCTAGTAAGACCAATTTTAGACCATAAACTATATATTGTATGTTGAAAAGCTGCCAATAATAAATTGTGATGATATTCTGGATATGCCTCTATTTTATAATCACAATTGTACAATTAAATATCTATATGAAAGAGGTATTCGGTTTGTGGGAGATATTATGGTAGAAAGTAACTGTTTTATTTCCAAAGAATCGTTGGATACACAGGTTGGAACAAATGTAAATTTCCTTCTCTACCAAGGATTAATTAATATAACAAAGAAATATATTGACACATTTAAAGACCTGCGAAATTTTAACAAAAAAAAAATTAAGGACCTATATTACAAACTTACATTTAAAAATAGTAATCCGCCCAAAAGGAGAGGAACATATTTATAAAATATTAATTCAAAACAATGAGATTCCAGCTTGTCACAGTAAATGAAACTCAGAATGTTTTAATATTGAATGGAAAAAGTACATCCACTCGTATTCAATGTAACTAAGGAAATATATGTCAGATTGCTCTAATGCAGAATAGTCCACAGAATATTGGGAACACAATCTCATATGTACAAAATGAAAATTGTTGTACAAAATCTATTCTATGTTCATTTTGTAACATTTAAAGTGAAAATATAACGCGCTTGTTCAGGTACTGACCATTTACCCAAGAAATTATTAAATTTGTTGCTGAGATTAATCGTAAAAAAACACATTCATACCTATCCATATTACATGTCAGAATCTAGTCCTTGGAATTATTAATCCAAAAATGAACGATTTCAACATAGTATACATATTGTCATAGAAAAAACAGAATCCCTTAAAAGTATGGGCTTGTAAATAGTATGAAGCACGCTTTTGAAATTTACAAAAATACAATCAGAAGAAGAATTAAAGCGGGTATATACGATTTTGTCAAATATTTATGAATTTATATAAACTGTGTAAAAAACTTATTATATATATAGTTCAATATAAATTAAAATAAAAGTTAAGAAGAACATGTGTCGAAAAATGCGAAATAAGCCAGAATTTTAATTTTGAAATTGAAAACGGCTGTACAGCCGAATTCGCAAGCATGTATACCATACATGTACGATTTGAATCGAAACTTAGTTTAACGGTTTATTTGAATTCCTGCAAGGATATCTATTCCTACGACACACGAACACAAACTCCGATCCTAATACAAAGACGAATGCTTCGGTTATTGTAGGAAAATATGTACGTCACTATCGGCTCGGGGCGCTAATTTGTCTTTGCTGCATTTTATGAAATTCGGCTTAAATTTATAATTTTTCTTGCCTATTTTGTGTTATTGTTACATATTTTATCAATATATTACAATTAAACACATATAAAAAATCGTATATACCCGCTTTAAGAATCTGGTCCCTTGTTAAATATTTACTGACATCTCATATAACGATATTACCAATAGTAATAATAACTCCTAATATAAAAAAAATTATCACGTAAGTTTTGCTCTAAACTCTGCATAATCAATGTTCTTGTATAATACAATTCAGCACTTACTTATTAATGTTCTAATGTGCAATACTTTTATAATAAATAATAAACATACATATATTCAACATAAATTTATTGTGTATGTTACAAACTTGTTTGTGTTTTTTTGTGCTGTTGTAAACTACTTTTAGTATAACACAACTAGATTTGTAAAAGAATGTATGTGGAATGTACGACAATAATATGTATGTACACATCAAGTAGTTGTACATGAAATACCATGCTTATGAAATTCTTAATATATGAACAGCTGTGTATGTTTGTACTGAGGTGTCTACATATGTATGTAATGTTCTACGGAAAAAAAATTGCACAGAGAAAAAAGACCGATAATCGTTTATTTTACGTAACAAATAATCAAAATATATTGTAGAGATAAATACTAATCGAACACGTATGGTATTCAAAGGCAATAAATAACAAGACAACATGAAAACTAGTTGTGATTATCAATAACAAACTAGCAAGATATTTATCTATGGGAAAGATGTATAACATCTAAAGAGAAGTAACAGTAAATATTAAACATAAGTTTTAAAATATAAGAACATATAACTACCAGGTTTTCAGATGAATTGCATATTTTAACAGTACACACTTACACGTGCCATGTTAACATGATAACTTTACTTTCATATATGGCACGAATCAAGCAAATCATGGTGTTGTATACAATATATCAATATGATACATAGATACATTATATGTATAATACATATTAACAAATACCTTGATATGTTTTACAATGCAACTTGTGCACAGGGCTAAGGTTAAACAAACTTAGTACATTGATAACTATTTTTGCAATCAATTCTAATAGTGGAAGAATATACACACAGTTTATTCTCATTTTCACACAAACATAGATAACTGTTTGCGAATCCTTTCTGCGTCGGCGTAAACTTTATCCGCTTGACGCTAACATATACAATACATCCCATTTTAATACGATACGGTACGATACAATAAACAATTTGGGAATTGTAAGCCACCGGCCATTAATCATAAAAGAAATTGTAAAAATCTACAAGTGACGGTAATGATAGTACACATATAAACTTAAAGTATCCAACATGTAAAATGTTTATTTACTGTGTAGATTGGTCTCAATTTCTTTCTTTACAAACATATTTTAAATTTGTACTTGGTGTGTGTGTCTTGTCTAGTTTCACTATATTATATGTATTTCTCATTGTTTGACGATCAGTTCTTTACCATTAATGAAGAGTCGCATGATCTAAATGAAAAATTCCTGATGACATATGTAATCTGTTTGAAAATCACGCATGTCCATTTCAGAAATGCTAATCAAATCATCGACATCGGTAGGGTACAAAAACATTATGAATTATTTGAAGATCTTTGCTTGTTTATTTATTGTCGTATGGAACGCGATATTAGTTTGGGAAATCAACATATTTTGCACTCATTCTAACAACCAAAAATAAGTTGTTATAGATGCAACAGATTCTGAGCAAAATGCGATAGCTTGTACATAATACAAAACTGCTTGTTTCGAATCTTTATATTTCGATTGTAATCGTATGCCAGATTCACTGCATACCAAATGTCTTTGTTTGTCGTTTAAGCAACATGAATTTTCGAAAACATGTTAAAGTTTTTTAAGCTGGTGCTGTTTGTTTGTATTTATTTATGACAATAATTATGTAGGTCGCCAAAGATAAAATGTTGTGGATAAAGCCGACACAATCTAACGCAAAAACAGCAAACATGAGTTTTGGGTACGTGTTCGAAAAGCCGAATAATTCATGTTTGTATAAAACAGCAAGTGTTATCCCAGTCAGCAAGCCCATATCGGTTAGATATCGGAAACTGGTCGGAATATCGGCAGAGAGGTCCGACGACGGGCCGACGTCTGTCCGACGAAAAATCATTACCCCACCAATTGAGTCTTTTAATGATAGGTGCTATTTGTGTAACTAAAATGTTATTGAAATTTCCCAAATCACTTGGATATAATCAGTTGTGTATGTATTTTAAACAAAATCAGAATTAAAAACTGTCCTATATCGGACCGATGTCTCTAAAATAAAGTGAATACATTAATCATAACTATGGTTATCTTATCAGCAAAAAAGTTTATTTTTTCCCATTATAAAACACCATACATTATTTACGTAGCTAAAAGATTGATAAAAACAAATTTGATACAATGTAACAAATCTTGTGCATGAACGATGTTTAAATTTGATAGTGTTTTGTAACCTTGCGTTGTGATGTCCGGATTTTCGTATTGTGCGTACCAAATCGGGCGCGTTCTGCACAATTTCGTTAAAAAATACTATTAAGTCTTGTCCTAGTCATTCACGGAGTAAGTATTTGTGTTATATACATAATTTGCAATATTATTTTTGCCTTTGTAAATATATTTTAAAACACAGGCAGCAGTATCATAAATTTGCCCCCCCCCCTGGACCCTATACCCCCCCCCCCCGATTAAAAGTCGAATTAAATTGAATATTAAAGTTATAAGCCGAGCACGAGATCGGTTAGAAGTGTAATCTCGTTGCTTTTACTGTCTTTAACGAATCCAGTTGCATTTTGTCGGCAACTGCATGGGAACATGTGTGTTTTCGATGAAAAAGGTCACGTCCAGTGTTCCACAATATTTCAGCAATAGGCATATAGTACGTTTCATACCTTGTGTAAATATAATACATATACGAGGGTTATTTTTTCATACTGTGTATTTTTGTCAATATTCGTTGTTGAAAAGTCAAACCATACACAATAGTTGTACATTTAACAATCTGGAACCCCTGGGGTAAGCTCGGGGTGAGGGGGTAGGGTCCCGGGGGGGGGGGCAAATTTATGATACTGCTGCCTGTGTTTTAAAAGTTTTCTTTGAAAATTCTGAGAGAAGATTATTCGTACTCAACCTTTTCGTTCAATACGTTTTTTGGGTAGCTTTTAAAGTACAGACTTGACGAGTTTTAAGTTATGTATGGTTATGCGGCTATAATATTTTAGACTGAAATTAGATCAATGTTGTTCATATTCGAGGTAAAGCATTTTTTAAATTATTTATTATTTCATATAGATTTATATTCAACACATTTTGAAATAATGCTTAGAAGTTTGTTCAATTTTGTATGTTTCAGTTTTCTACCATGAGCATATTCTGATCGAAGAATAAAGTGGTTAACTATGCGGCATTGTTTAGTGTTTCCGTAGCAAACGATGGTCATAATGGTAGAAAATCCCGGGAAATGAAACATCAAGACAATTTCCATTGAATCAGCCGTACCTGTTCAACAACAATGGCAGAAGGAAGAATTAGCACCTTAACAGAGAAGAGCATGAGCCTTTCAACAAGGCACTGTTTAACATTACCAGGAATCAACCAGTAAATGGAATACAGTTGAAAAGATTATTGAAACTGACATATCAGAAAACGACATACCCTCACTACACTGTATTGAAAATGAACTTGCTACATATATACATACATATGACAATAAATATAGAGAGTTTTGAGATTCTTTAGCAGCATCAAAAACTGATGTGTCTACTGAAACTGAACTGGAACTATCTGAATTACATAGCAATCGGACCCAGACACCCTTAAGTACAGTTAATTTAAAGACCATTTGATAAACACTATTCAATCCAAAGTACTTTATTTTCAAATATTGCTGTGAAACTTGCAAATGTTGGTACCTTTAAAACTCATCCCTTTGAAGGGATACATATCTAGTGTTTTATTAGTCAAAGTGAGGATATTTATATTACTGTTTTCAACTTAAGATCCCACAAAAGTTACTTTCAAACCTTTCCAAATATTGCTGCGAATATTTTATTATCTGAACTTGTTCCACATAACAACTCCGATCTTAAGGCAAAAACACATATATCTGTAACATAGACCAAATTGTAAATAGTTCTTACTTACAATTTATACCTTAAAGATGCTGAATTTTGTTACTTTTGTTAATGCAATGTACTTTAAATTTGTATTTTTAGTGCAATTTTTCAAATAGATGCCAGTTCTGTCCAGCTGACAGCTCTTGTTTATTATTTTCTGTAACTCTTGAAAGATGATTTTCAACCTTAAATCTGATATTGTTGTAAAAGGGTTTTATGACAAAGCATGCTCTTTATATATAGCAGTAGTAAACAATACCAAACCGATATGGACCAATGTTTTACCAATATTGAGAATGATATCGGTTAGATATCCCTTTTGGTACTAATGCGATATCGGACCCATGTTCAAAAAATGTCGTACCAATGACGGATAGACGACTAAAATGATAACTGTCCGAAATAGGACCGATGGATTACCGACAAGATATCGATCCGACTTGAAACCGATGGGCAAAACGATATCGTTCAGATGTTGTTTATGATATATATCCGATGTATACAATACATCGGTTTGATGATGGCCAGATATAGTTTTGCTGACTGGATTGAGTATAACAATATTACTTAGCAGCATCACTGTATAGGATGCAATAACTATAATTTCTTTACACTTTTGGCCACACAATCTCCCACAAAAACAGTTCATGAAACATCCAATAATGCATCCAGCGACTAAATTCGGTAACACAATCATTATTATGATCAGGAAAACGTACATTTTTGTTATAAAAAGTGTTTCGCAACTCTCTTCGTCGATTTGCTGACATGGGATCAAATTCAAGGATACCTCAATCCATAGAATGAAAATTAAATTTAAGAAATCTATAAGCCTGTTTTTCAGGTTTAGATACAGGTTCTCTGCATTTGCCTTGCGAGTTTAAAATAAGAATAACCAATTCAATTGCTTTTATAACGAGATCTACGTGATCACTCATTTCTATATTGCTCACTCTTTAACGTTAAACTTTAAATATATTTTTCTGTTACGAATGATTTAATGACAAGCTGATCCCCAACTTCCGTCGACGCTAATACACGTCAAGTAGCTTGTGATTATAAGGATTCAAATCAGGAGCAGCTCAAGAGATTTCTCTGAAATGAACATGGGACATATATAAATATGACATTAAAACGTGAAGATCAACTTTTACTATATATTTGTACGAATATTTAGACAGTCCTGTACGGAAGGTGTAATAAAGAAAACTACTTACCATCAATTATTGAAGTAAAATTTTCAGATGTTTAATGGAAGTAAAAATTTGTAAGTGATTGCACTTTTATATAAAAAAAAAGAAACCATTGTATCAATCTCATTTACACTGATCTGCTTTTTGGAATAGTGCCGGTAGATACTGTGCGTAGCAAGGTTCTCAAAAAAAAAGGAAGATACTGCGAAAAAAGATGTTTTCTTTGTTTGACTTTCTATAAAATATGTGAGGTGACAAAAGTCTTAATTTGCAATAAGAGTTGCGTGTAAATTGAAACCGAATTTTAGTACACTAAAAAGGAATGCACATTTTATAAACATTCGTATCGGGTAGTAAAAAAATAAATGACTTGATTCGGTAAAAAAAGCACATTATTTATCATATAAATTAGTTGGTTTCAACTTTCTTAAGACCTTACGTGCTGCCTGTGCAGGAATCGCTGCTTTTAGAGCAGTTAGGCGACAGGGCATATATATATAACATGTTCATGTTCGTTTTAAACATCGTTTAATACAAAAATAAGGATCCGAAAAATACAAAAAAAATATTGAGGTTTTTCTGAAAAACAAAATATTGGTGAGAATATCATTTTAAAAATGGGACATTTCTAGAGCCGGTGCACATTTTTATGTAATGTATAGAAGTAACCTGATTATTTTTATATTATAAACATATGACGTTATGTGATATGTGTATGATGTATCGAATAATACGATAACGGTACATGATATGGAACAATGTCAGTTTAAGCACAAACCGTCCATTGAAAGGTTCTAAGGCGGAAACTGTTTTTTTATATTATTTGAGACCATAAACTTTATTTTACTGGCCCTTAAGTCCCAAGCTAGGGCAGCATTCGAGCTACGAAAGAACACAATATCATCACAATGCTTCATGAAAACTCAAATTATTTAGGTGAAATTGATTTATCTTGTATAAGCAGTTAACTTGAACTTGACCCGAATGACCCCAAATAGATTCCCAACCTACACATCAAGTGAGCTTCTACCTACACAAACATTTCCATCAAAGTATCATATCTAAACTCATGTTATGAAGCAATTACCGCTTTCAACTGGCCCCAAATCTAAAGCTAGCTGTACAAAATATTTTGATTAAGAGTTTATGAGTGACCTTGCCGTTCATAAGACTTGCCAGAAATACAATTCCTGGCTAGGTCTGCATGAAAGCGTGCTAAATCCAAAGTTTGGTTGAGAGAGTTTTTTGTAAAATTGTTAGAAATACATAAATGGTTATTTTACTTTCAGTTCGATTTTATTATATAAAAATATTGTCTTAACTTCTCATGTAATGTCATTATATAAACCAATACAATAATGAAATAATCACCAGCTGTAATGGTCTTTCCAACAATCGGATACGAATGACTTATAAAGTTTTCTAATAGCCTCTCAGAGAATCGGAAAAGCAAAGATAATGTTAATTAGTGATCTTTCCGACATTAGGGCATGCATAATTAATATTATGCCGTAGATCGGAGCATTCTTTGCCTGCAAATTTATACACATTAATTGCATAAAGTTGGACTTAGCCATGATTTCGCGTGTATGTTAAGTATAAAGCTCGTATTTAAAACCTAGTTATTCTGAAATCTTGTTTTTGTCTTAAAAGTTGTTGCGTTATGTGTAAGTTTTAATTTTTTGTGAATTGAAGCACCATGTATTTGCGTTTTGTTTTCCTCAAAATGTTATAGTTTTATTCTCTGTTACTATTATTTAGGTACTACTTAATTCTTAATTTGTTTGAAAAGTTCCCAAGCCCGCTAAGTTAAGTTAATTACAGCCGCTACAACATCTACCAGGAACGTAATAACGTAATTATTTGACACGTGTTATATCAATGAAATAACTTTGATTTTTATGAACTATGAAGTACACTCGCGAGATCGATGTTGCTTAGTGTCATAGCAATACGCATATTTCTGTATTCGCAACAACGTCGAATATCTTCGCATTTAGGTACACGTATTATAAAACATTGAAGAAAACATCTTAATATTATAATTTTCGTCGCAAATAAAACAACTTAACCAAACAAACAATGAATGTATAACGAAAAATGGCAATCGTCTTAATCACGAACGGGCTTGTCACACGGCATGGTATAAGCCATTATCTCGAAAAATAGAACTACGATGAATATAAAGTTGTTATATATTGTGCTTAACCTTGAACCTATGCGTTGATTTTAATTTTCAGGTTATTGTTGATTTTCATTTTCAGAGTTTTGATTTTCATATTTATTTGTAGAATCTCGATTTTACTAATCATATCGTTAATTGTAATCTTCAGATCGTTGATCTTCATTTTTGGATTTTTGTTTTGTTTCAGATCGTTCGCATTGTATTCTTAACATAAACTTAAAAACTAAAGTTATAAACATGTTATGATATATCTTTGAAGAGCCGCGGTATATAATATATATACTCCCTTTGAAAATAGAAAAACAGAGTATAATTGTAAAATACTAAGCAGTTATTATATGGTTTGCTAAGCTAATAACTTTAAGAAAAATATATAGATAAGGGAAGTATTTATAATGATGTAATACATTTTAAAATATATTATAATCGTCTTTTACATATGTTTAACAAAAATTGATACACTTCATGTCGATTTTCTTCAAAAATAAATGTATTTGTCGATGTTCAACAAATGTGCAAGAGGTCGGTGAAGCCTTGCCATGCCAAAAAGCACACGCGAATGCATTGCACATTAAATCCAGTAGGTTGAACGATTAATGATATACACTCACCTTGTAGACTCACAAAACATAAACCAGTACCATGATGTAATCACTTCATACATATGTAAGTATAAAACTGTTTGTGTAATGACTGTATAAACGAGCATCCGAAAGTTGATATACATAAAGAGACCGCGACATAAAAGAGAACTCATTTTAAATGTCCCAACATACTCATGACACGAACACTATTTTAAAGTTAACCATTTATTTCTGCTCGATTAATCCAGACCCACGACCCTGTATATAACTGGCAATGTTCTCACGCATACATAATTATGTTTATTTCAATAGCATTTATTTAATATTAATCTCGATCTTTGTGTAATTGAAATGTCGAGCAATAGCAATTTTGTTAATGGTACAGTTTTTATTGTATACATTGCGTGGGTCTATAGGGAACAATTGTTTTTCCATTAGCGAGATCGGTTATCAGTTGGTGTATATAATTTTATATTTATTTTATCGAAATAACTATTTTTGTTTTAATTTATATACATTATAATTGTAATTACATGTCGTTGCATTTTCTATTTTCATGATTTCTTTTGCAGAACTAAAACTTATTTACACATTTCTTCTTGATTGTTTGGCACTAGTCTCAACATTAATGTACGTACAAAACTCAATACTCATTGAAAGCGAGTCAAACCAGCCAAACGTTAAATTAACCTAATCACGCACTTTATAGTTAAAGTATTGTTGATGACTATTTATCAAGTTTGTAAAGGGCATGTGTCACTCACAGGTTTTCAAAAGTGGTAATTTATCGAATACACATTCAAACATTCAATTCATTCAATTCCTTTTTGAATTTAAATTAAGTATATTGACTACTGAAAATTGCGTGAATAAAATAACAAACAACATTGTTTGTTTGTTCTTTGTTTTTCCAATTTGCCCATTTATGTATATAGTTTGTCCGTCCAGGTTAACAATCACGTCAAAAACAGTGAATTGATGTTATAAGCTGGAGCTGGCCAGAATATTGTTTGAAACTGGGCTGTCGAAGAAGTCGCTCCTGTACAAAATTAAACTGTCCACAAAACATAGCAACAACACATGTATTACGGGCTATAGTCTCTAAGGAAACTTAGATCGAGCTTAAATAAATATGTTTAAACTAAACTAAGGAAACTATTGATATTCAATGAATAAATGAACTGCTTGCATTTATTTGAATACGGTTTGTTAACATTAATAAAAAGCAGTTGTAAATTTAAAACACAGAACAGAAGATTTCAGAAATTGAATTACAATATATGTTTGCATGTGTAAATATATCATTCATTATACCATTTTGGAAACAAATAAAATATAGATTTATTGAAACGAAGATAAAAACAGGTATATGAAAATCGGAGATTTGTTCATATCAGCATGATGCACGAGTTCTGGGGTGTATTGTTTATTCTTGCCAATGATAAGATAAATTATTATTGTTAGTCAATAATTGTATGTATTGTTGATGCCTACCAATCATGGTAGTAATTTTAAGAACTTGTCATTGATGTGTTATATTGTTGATGCTTGATAGCATTTCCTACACAGTGCATATGTATTGTAATTTAAGAAACTTTTGTTTTGTGATTAATTCGTCATGCCTGTGAACATTAATATTTTAACTTGTTCACAGAGTTAGCCTATAACATAAAGATCTGTATTTTAATTTGTATAATTTATGAACGGGTTTTATACCTCACAATCTTAAAATCATATTCAGCCAAAGTCGAGTGTTTGATCTTAACAATTCAGTTAATCAAATATGTCTTGAATGGAGTGGATCGGTGAAGTAGTTAATGTTGATAAAGACTAAAAATCCTCACACACATTATAATAGACTGGCATTAAGTTTATCAAATGGAATTTGCAATAATTAATAATGTGTTTTGTTTTTCCAAGTTAGATGTGTAGATTGTTTCAGGGCAGAGACTATTGAGGTGAAACTTGCTCGAACTATTTTTTTCAAAACAAAAACCCATCCCGCTACGATATTCAGGATTCATAATAAATATATCAAACACGTAACAAACGGGAACGCTTCGTTTGTATTAGAGGATGCAATCAACTATCATTAATTTTGTACAAACTCCAACGTGCAAAGGCGATAGCGACGTCGCTATGCGTATTTGCAAATACGCATCAATATTTTTTTCATGTAGGTTCATGTCTTTTGCAGAAACAGAAATGAATATATTGTATACATCTTCCTTAAATAAGAATCTTTGTCACAAATGCCAAAATGATAGCGACAACCACTTCGCATGCAACGATAAAAGAGACATTTTTCTCTTGCAATGAATTTACTCCAAGCTCTACAAGTTTAATTACGACGTTAACAATATATCTTATAGCAATTTGGCCTGAACCTTATTTTTCCTCATTGGCCGACTTTCAATTTGTTTCTCTCCTGTCGGACTTTTACTTTGTTTCATTTATTATAGATTTTCCATATTTTCTTTCATTGTCGAATTTAACATAGTAGATTCCTGGTGCATTTATGATGCTACATTACGTATACTGAAACTAATAATCGATTTCGATGTTGATGTCTTTGTAAACCATATGCATGTGATGAGGTATTAATCACTTGAAAAACATATGTTTCCACAAGGATAATTGTGTTCAACGTCTTTCACATATACGCATCTATCTGTCCAATTCGACATTCTAAACGTGTTCATCAACTTTGACAAATGGTGGAAGGATGATTTAGACAGTGTGTTCATAGCTGCACTAGGTAAAACAAATTTTAATCATAGCATATCCATGTTAAGATATTTAGTCGATGTAAGCTTTTCAAATTTTATAACATTTTTATAAAAATACGTTTTGTTATCTCAATATCATACACATTGATCTCCTTATTTGAAAAGGCGATATATTAAGTGGCGATTTCATCGACAAGGGACGTACTTACTGCGGGTAGTATAATGATTTCTTTGTTGCCATTGTTCGAAATCTGTGATATAAGTGTCATGATAATGATCATTAAGTAGCCTAGGTAAATTGAAACGGAACTCAGATAAATGCTGGGTATATTTATTATATAAACACGCTTATGTGGTCGGCATTCTTATCATAATCATCATCGCCATTCCTGTGACCAGTCTGGTCGTTTTTGTTAGATGGGGGTGAGGGACGGAGACACAGAGATCCTCTGCCAGTCAGGTCTATTAGAGAATGCTGGGAGCAGCTCATCCCTGGGCATGTTCGTCCACTATTTTACATTGCCCATCAAGCTTTTCTTCTGAGGGCCTCGACGGCAACCTCCTTCGAGCGTGCCAGGAAGCACAGTCTTTCACAGAGAGTCGTGCCTGGTGCCTTGTCCAAACAAAGCCAGCTTTCGTCGTTTGATTGTCCATGTGGGCCACACAATGCTGCTATCATGTTCCGGACATACTAGTTGATAGTGTGCTCTATGTGCGAGATGCGTAGCAATCTTCGTAGAAACTTGTATTTAAAAGCCTGTGTCTGCGCTCTGTACCAGCATGAAGTACACAGGTCTCGTAAACGTACATAAAGATGGAGACTCTGAGGGACTTGCAGAGCCTTTGCTTGGTGGGGACACTGGTGGAGCTGCTTGTCCGGCCCTCGCTGAGGTTGCATTTGTAATTGTTATACGGACCTGAACGGTTATGAAACCATCCTTGGGCACGGTGGCTCACAAGTACTAGAGGTTATCTTCCAGGTTAATGCCGTTCGTGGTGATGTTTGAAGTGGTGGTGTTCGTGCTGTTACTAATCATGTTCGACTTTTTCGTGGCTACGTTCATCCCGTATGCTACTGCTCTTTCATATAGTCTATTTGTGGTGTTTTGGAGTTCACTGGTGATGCCACCCTTGATGTCGATGTCAACTGCTAATCTCCAGTTGGAGATATGTCTGCCAACGAGCCACCGATTGCGATATGGTGGTCATTGGGGGTCTCCTTTTTATCTTCTCAAGGAAAAGGTTAAACACAATGGGTGAGAGCTGATCTTTCTTATAAAATAAGTGTGTATTGACTTTCTCAACTTCATTCTGAAAACCGTATGTGCAGAAAACGCTGCTTTTAGGTCAATAAGTAGAAATTTCCAGTATATATAAAAACCGTGCATATTTAGTGTTGATTCTAATTATCGTCTTTTTTGTGAAATTTAATATCACTCTGATGAAATTTTTTTTAAGCCAAATGCGATTTAAATAACTTGTCATTTACCTTTTTATGAAAAATATTTAAACGAATTATTTTTTTCAGTTTTAAAGTTATTGGAGCCCGTGCATATTTTTCGGAAATTTAAAGGAAGAAACGTGATGTGGTTTGTTTTTATGTCCCCCACCCACTATAGTGGGGGACATATTGTTTTTGCCCTGTCTGTTGGTGTGTTTGTTTGCCCCAACTTTAACATTTTTCTATAACTTTGGCAATATTGAAGATAGCAACTTCATATTTGGCATGCTTGTGCATCTCATGTAGCTGCATATTTTGAGTGGTGAAAGGTCAAGGCAAAGGTCATCCTTCAAGGTCAAAGGTCAAATACATAGCTTCAAAGCGGCGCAGAAGGGGGCATAGTGTTTCTGACAAACACATATCTTGTTTAGATGTACATTTTTCTGAGATATATTAATGGAGTATGGAATCACGCGATAACGTTACCTTTTACGAAATAATTGCAAAATGTATCGATTCATCAATGGAAAGGTTTACTTGATTAAATAGTTAAAACGCCCATAGTTTAATACGCAAGCTCATGGATGAAGTCAATTGGAATATATAAGCATATATTTACACGATTGAAATACCCGAGATTTTACCTTCAAATGAAACAATGTTTACGTAAAGCTTTCACTGTTCCAAGCATGGCTATTATTTAATTACTGTTACCCGTCACCTACCATGTGTAATCGTTGCGAGCGTGGAAAGGACAGATAACATACCAATCATCAGGCCCGTTTTCCCAGAGCGCGGCTCAAATGTATTTTTTTGTAGTCAGCGAGTTGTCCGAATATGCCATTGAAGAGGTAAAATTAAATAAACTTAAAAAAAAGATTTCATGCAATGGCCTTCAGTTCAATGCCCTTACACTGGCAATTAAATTAGCAAAAACGGAAATATTTAAATTACAAGTATTACTAGTTATATTGGGTAAATTGCTTTGCTAGTACATGTACATTCACATTCAAAAAGGTTACAATAAGTTTATAGCAATCAGCTCTAGATGAATAGTTAAGTTTTACACGTCTGGCCAAATACGGTACGTAATCCTTGCTGCTTTTTGTGATGCATCTAGCAACAGCACATATTGTCCTAAGTAATCATATACAAATTTTGATTTAAAAAACAACAATTAGTATTGTTTAACAAGTTTACCATGTTTGGGATTAATTGTCGAAAATCGGATTGTAATTGACAAAGTCTATGTGTTATCATTTGAATTACTTTAACTTAATTGCAAACAGCTAACACTCTATATATACAAGCTCATTTACTTCAATAACTCTAAGTTTCCGGATATTCTTAGTTTTCTTTACACTTTTTATATCTCATATCATCCTCTCCTGTGGTCCCTTCAGAGCGCCGATACACTTCACCCAGGCGTCTCGGTTCTGGGAAGTCTATCCAGCTGACACCACGTCTTGCCCATCCGCGTAGCTTATGCAACCATATTTCGGCGCCAGGTTTTCTAGGCCGCCTTTTCTTTCCCTCTTATCTTGGGGATTGCCGGTCACGACAACAAGTTATTTAATTATTTCATAAATCGTCCGAAAATGTATAGTAACTACGGTACAGGCTTATTTTATCCAAAACGTAGATTTCGTCACGTACTACTCACGCTCTGCATTTTGTGTTGTGATTATTTCTACACATGTAATGCTGGACTATTGTATATAATTATATTTTCATTCGATTACATTCATTAACTTAATATTTACATGTTTTAAACAGCTTGCAGGTTTTAATTATATGTATTGATACACGTATTTATTATGTTTTATGGACCTTAGCATTCTGAATAACATTTGTTTTGAACGCTCTGCACACGTAGCCTTAGTGATGATTACCGAACCGTTGTTTGCTTCAGTGATGATAATAAATATTGAAATTTCTGACACGAACGATTATGCGAGTATCGCATCTTTCAATTTAATACAAACATCACAGTATCCTCATGTAGTCCCTTTGTTATATTAATTTATAAGAGCGTACGTTCCGCCAGCCCAAACCCCGAAAATTCAAACATGTTTGTCTAATTTGATATTTTGGTGAAAATTAATTAGAAAAAATGCTTACGCAAACATAAACTATCGGATTAACAATTTTAATCAAGAAATACAGTCAAGTCATCGACAAATGCCAACGTGTTTAACAATCAAAACGGCATCACATAATGATGATAACAATACGTCTTTAAGAGCGGTCGTACATTTTCAGTCAAGTGTCAATAAAATCTATACTCTTATCGGAAAATAATAAAGAGATATACTCAAACCATTTACAAAAGAATGTTGCATTGATGTTCTATTTTACTTAATTAAAAGTTACAATCTTGAAAGATGTATCGTAAGATCAGAATGATGACGTGTATGTGTAATATATTACAAAAATACTCACATTTGGAAAGATAATTGCAATAGCTCAATTAAGCGCGGTTGAAGTTTTACGAATTTTAATCACCAGCGCAGCAGTTTATCTTCTAAAAGTTATTAAAACCGTTTAACATTTTCATTTTTACAAACCTTGTTGTTAGCATAGTACATTGAATATGCAATGTACCTCACGGGGATTGTTAAGAATCAACAAATTGAAATATTTGAATTAACTTACAAACGTATGAAAAATTCACTACAAAAAAGCTACCCCCCTCTCCCCCCCCCCCCCCCCCCAAAAAAAAAAACTGTAACATTATTCAATCTGAAATAGTCAGCAGTAACAGTAACATACTATAATGTTAACTGATAGCGGATATCGACACGAATACTTAAACCGACATTAAATACCGTGTACAATTTTACTTCAGTAAAGTTATTTTCCTAATCCAACCTAAAAAATTCGTTAAATTACAAAAGAGATTAAATTATTGGCAAATACAAGAGGAAAAATATTAGATGGTGGTCGCGTTTGAAATTACTCCGTGGATGGTGTGTTTCGTGTGTCGTTCCATACAAGGAACATAGTCCGTAGGGATGTGTTAATTTCCCTTGTTATGTTTTTCTGTTAACAGCCTGGTCCGCATGCCGAGGCGTCTCCCTATCGAAAACACGTGTGATGGCCTTATATAAGATTAAACAACGACTTCTATTCTTTTGATAACTTATGCTACATATTTCAAATACCAACATGTAATTTCCTAATGTACTAAACATGGGTCAAAAGTATACCCATACATATTAAAGCTGTTACCAATACAAATAACACGGCATGTACTCAAAAAACATTCGTAGAAAACATAATTGCAAAACAAAACAAAACGAACAAAATATTTTACACACTTCAAATTAAAAACCCTGCTGGAATCTCTAAAGCTCAAACTAAATGGCAAGACCTACTTGGAGAAAAAGAATTTAATTGGAAACAAATATTTGTCATGCCATTTAATTCAACTACTAATAGCACACTGAGAAATTTTTAATATAAATACATCCAGAGAATCATAGCTACAAATAAATATCTTTTTAAGTGCAATCTATCCAACACAAATCTATGTGATATGTGTAGTGAAAATTTTGAAACAATAGAACACGTTTTCTGGGAGTGTAAACATATTCAATCTCTATGGAATCAATTGACTACCTTTCTAGAGAAACAATAATTAAATGTTAAACTATCTCTTTTAGACATCAGTGTAGGGGTAAATACCTTCAAAATACAAGAGGTTAATAACGCTGTGAATTACATTAATTATATTAATGAAATATTTTATATTCAGCATGACATACAGAAAACAAAAACCTACAATTAACTATTTTACCAATTATTTTAAACTGAAGATTCAAATTGAAAAAGAAATAGCCCTAAACAACGATAAACTTCATATATTTGAACAAAAATGGAAAGACATTCAACTTTCATAAACAAGTCCAGTATGGTTTCTTCCCACTTTATGCAACTCATTCTTATTCATAACTATTCTTCTGTTGTTCTTTTCTTTTCTTTAAACAAAAAACACCTATCACAAACAACCAAAGAAAAACCAACAACATATTAACCCTTTTTTAATGTTAAGGAAACTTTAAGGTCGACAAAGTATAAATAAGCATATCTTGTACAACATGTCTGAACAATTTTGCTGTTACATGGTATCTCTTTGTTGTATGATCATATACATGTATACACTGTATGTCTTATATTGAATAAAAAGATTAAACAACAGTTCAAACTATGAGCTGTATAAACTGAATCAACTACACCAATCAAGCATACGAACCAACACCATCCACGCAGCCATTTGAATATAAATTTAAACATTAAACCAATACGCTTTCAACGAACGTTACAATAAAAAATTATTTTCAAGATGTATTTTCATATATCGATTACATATGTTTCTTTCAAAGAAAAGTAAGAAATTGTCGTAAATGTTTTGTTAAATATATTTAAGGATGAAAGTCAATGTAAGCTAAATACCGGAAAACTAGAACAAGGACTTTATGAAATAAAAATTTCGGCAATTATAAGAATGTAGTCATTTATTGTAAACTTGGGTCACGAAGAAAGAAACGGCTGCTATTTCACCTATAACAGTACAGCGTAAAGGTTTATTGCAAAAAGTTAAAAGAAAGAAACTCCTTGCTCACCGTTTTTTCAAAGGCAATAGAGTAAAAGACCCCATACACAATTTTGTTATTAAGACACAAAACTTGTATTGAATAAAAATATGACCAAGGTGTTGAAAAATCCGAATAAACAGGACAGTTACAATATATTAAGAATTAACCAAATTCTCTAGCTACATTTCACATTCAAATACTAATCACAATACTATATTACATGTAAACACCAGCTTTTACAATAAATTCATATAGTTTACATGGCAATGTTACATGTTATGATTTGTTTAAACAGTTCCACAAAAAAGGGGTACACAAATAATTTGATTTTGATACATATATAGACATGAAAAGTACTGTATACATGTTAAAAACTAAATGTAACTAAACGAAACGCTAAATACGTATTTTAGCAAGTGTACACCACTGACCAATAAAACAGTAGTATAATTGTTACTGTAAACACATTACAATGATTACAGAAGTAAGGTGCTCTAAAGATAAAATGCAAACGGAAGTAGATTACACTATTAAAATTACAATCACATAAAGCGTTATTTGAGAATATACTTGTCATCTGCCTTTATCTCCACATTTTAAGAAATGCAAAGCGCACAAGACCATTGCATTTTATTAAGTAACCGCAAATATGTTCTATATACATTTTCATATAGCAAACTCTTAAGATATTGCGAATATTTTGAGTAAATAAAAAAGTAAATCAAGTTTCTTGTATCACACACTATGATTTGCAATGCATACAAACATTAGTTATTAGTTGAAATTGCTTGTCATACTCTGAATCACCAGACTGCTGTGTAAAACAAAAACAAAATGTTTAAACATTACAAAGATGGACATACTTGAACCCCGAATCACAGCGTATAAGTTAGACGTATAGAAACGTTGTTCAGGATATGGTATGTAGTCTAACACTTCATTTATCTGGTTCATATGACTGCATATCAGCAAAGTAAACTAATATGTTCGTATGAATCGATTATGGTGATACGATTCATCTTGAAAAGAGGAATCGATGTTCAAGTTATTTCAATTTTATTTTTTTGGTAAAAACCTGACGTGTTATCTTTATGCGATAAATACGCATCTATTGATATGTACTTAAAGTGACTTCAGTTTATCATTTTTGATGTTTTGCAAATATAGTGTTCAATTTGTCTTGGATGTTTGTTTTCTTAAATATATTTACAAAAAGCAATGCTGGCGTGTCTCAATAAACGCATATTATAGAAACAGATGCAATCATTTAGCGCATATGTCACTTAATGCATGTTAAGCCAGATAGTCGCTTATAATATCACTTTAATATGTTCTGATGTGAAACACCTTTTTAAAAAATTCTATTTCCTGTATTCAAAGATTGAGATATGTATTGAAATAAAAAATTATTAAAAAACGCCATATTATTAAACAATTATTCGGTCTTGAAACGCATTTAAAATGATAAATTTGATATGCGTATGATACAAAAAAATACACGTTCATTTATTTGAAAATTATGTTTTTGGTGTGATCGTGAGATATATGGCAAGCGGGAGTTATCATCTTTTAAAATCACATGCGCGCGGAAACAAGGGGTCGCATATGTGCGAAGAAAGTTTACCCATCAACGGCGCTTACCAAAATTCCTACAACATGTTTTATGGTAATATCTTATGACGATATTGAGCAATTACAAAATAAATCGTATGTCTAATTTGTATTACAGTAGCCTGTCCCTTTCATGAAAACCGAAATGTGGCGCATTATTATAAGATTGCCCGTTTTAAGTATTGGCATTTTTCGCAAATATTTTTTAACGTTTATTATCCAGTTAAGAATGTTTTATTTACTAACAATTTGTTTGGCAGACCGATGAACACATGGGATTGATAGAAAATCGTATTGAAAGTCTCAAGATGATGATGATAACCGTGTTCAAAGAGTATATCGTATGATACTTTTCAGTTTTAACAATTTAAAGTTTTGTTCTTTATCTTGTAGCAACTACCTGACGTTGAAATCACTGGGTCTTTATGAACTTCCATTTTTCTGAAGTTGTTAGAAATACTGCAGCATTTGTATATGAATAAAAACGATTCAGTTAGTCCTTAATGTAAAAACGACAATCAAATTAAACATTAATTTCTTAATTTAAAACAAGCATATATCGAATGCTATTCAATTCCACATTACGTTGCTGATATCGAAAATATACATTCAAGACTCTACTAACAAATTTATGTTGATTATAAAATGAATACGTTTTAACATTTCAAACAATATAATTGTCAATAATCCACCATTTTCTTAACGCCCGTAGAAATTAGCCAATCATACGCACATATATATCGAACACCAAAATTGTACAATATGTCAATTCACAAAATTAAGTCTACTTGTTTATTTCGTTTATGCATTTTGGTATCGTCGTTATCAAGTATCACTTAACGAATATGGATTTCATCCTTGCGTATTTTGTTCTTGTTTTTAATACCGATCTGTCGGTAGCTGCCGGATTGATGATATATTGTTCCTGCTTGCTGTGATATCGTCTGTCAGTTGTAATCTTTTGTCACATCGGATTTAAAATAGTCACATGATTTGCAAATATAAACTGCTGAATTGCTTTTTTATAATATATGTCGTACATTCTTCTTCTGTCAGTGTTTCTTTTACTTCATGGTATAAGTCATATATTGTTTTAATCGGGAACTATTCGTGGTCCGCCATGTTTCCACATTGTAATTAATGCAACTTTTTGACATATTATTCCGAATATATTACTGAGGAAGGTGCCAAACGCTATTGTGCCGTTCATGTCAGAGAATTCAAATAAGCGTTTTCCATTTAAAACAAGGAGAGCAATGATTAAAGCCATGTTATATAGAGCCATCATTATATAAACTGTACGAGTATAATATGTCTTACACTTGTCTCCATGCATCGTCCAGATATAAACACAACAAGCGATAAAACCTCCAAACACTATGACAGGGATAACTACAAAAATTGCACCCACAATTGCGATCGTCGATTTTTTACTTAGTGGGTGTGTGCAATTATAGTCATTTATAGTAGATATGTTACTATTAACTTGCTCACATGGTAAGATGTTAAGACATGCCTCAGTCACTAGAAGAACGACAAAGACGACCAATCGGACAGGAATTTTCAAAATCTTAGGAATGCGGTTGAACTGTTAAGATATAATATAACGTATGAACTTTTCGATGAACATCAAGACCAAATCAGTATAATCTTCCATATTCTTTCTATTACGAACACGAGAAAATAACGTCGTTTATATTGCAAATGTTCAATTCCAAGTTCACAAACCTTTCACAATATTAGTTCCATATTTTATAAACAACACAAGTTACACAATTGATCCGCTTGCACACTGAAAATTAGATAAGATACTCAGACCTGTATATGTATTGATAACGTTACGGGTGATACCGAGGTCTAGTTCAAGTACTGATACAAAAACGTATATCTTCAACAATATATATATCCACCCATCACCAAGGGAATAGATTAAACACAAAACAGGGTCACAAAATAAAAAAATTGAGCCGCGTCATGCAAATAGGCCTTATGAGATATGCGGTTTGCGTTGCTCCAAACCCGTTTTCGTATTCGTTCATTCTGATCAAAAGCTTTCCTGTTCGCTTATGAGACAACCAAATCTTGCAAGACTATAGCGGACAAGGTAGCTCCCGACCAGACTGTGTGAATACAATGGCTGGTCTGTATCTACGGTTGCCAAATATTGTCACAAAACGCGGCTCATTTCATCGGTCGCATCGTCGGCATCAGAAACGATTCTTCCAGGACAATACTAACAATTATTAATTAACTTATAATATTAGACGAGAATGTATTCAATTTGTTCGCCACATACAAGTTGAGCCTCTGCACTCGAAATTCGCCTTATACGAGAAAAAGGCGGCCGATATGGAAAAGCACGGCCAATAAGAGAAAAGGTCGGCCAATACGAGATTCAGCCTATCAGAAACCAGAAAAAAACTCGGCCTTATATAAGAATCTAAAATTTCGACAATTTTAGACGCAATTTTGAAGTTGTATGCTTAGTTTTCGTGCAAAAGTTTAAATCTTAAAAAATATAATATTGCACTTTACCGAAAGGCTTGCGACAACAATTAGTTGTTTCATAACTTTATTGGCTACAGCAATGTTCACAGTTATCAATTATTATTATTGTCTGTCTTCGGTTTTGCTTTGCCTTCAATTGATAAAACGCCACGCTCATAAAACGTATCGTTAACTTTTAAAAAATCCACATAATAACGCTCAGGCATCCATGTAGTTGACAGTTTCGCACGCGAAATAGATTCAGCACGATTACGAATAGTCCGCTATCTTCGGCATTTGAAAATATCCAATTAATTGTCTTTCCGGCAACGCGGATGAATCAATAATATAACACACATCAGCCTGTAAAACCTGTAATTCGAAAGTGAAATTCAAGCTTTTCTTGCTGAATAATATTATATATATATTTATATTCTTTATGCTTGATCAATTTTTGAAGAGAGGACAATGCGTATTTGATACAAGTTTTGACCACTATATATTTTTAAGAGAAAGAACCACACACAAGCTATTAAATGTGTTTACGACCACCATTATAAGTGTAAAATGTGCACGTTATTAATGTTATATCGCTATACAATGAAACGTTTTTCTTCTATTGACAAATAGTTGCATTGATAGTTTCAAAGCGGAATTCCTGTTAATACTAGTTCGCGTGCGATCCACAAGAATGATCAACTAGTTTAATCCCTTCTTTGTTCTTTATCAGGTTTGAAATGTTTGATGTCTACGCTTAAGTGCGTTGTATCTCATATTTGCCTTTTAAGTAAGCTACGTGTGTTGCCCGGCATGGGAATGTTATTTGGAGCATGAAAACACGCTGAAAGAAGATGTTATTAACAACATTAACAATGAAATTGATGTAACGTTATTAATCGTGTTTCACATCTCCGTAATTCACAAGAAAAGTTAGGAAAACTGCAGATGACCAATAAGAGCATATGCAAACCAAAATAAACCGCCGATACTAGACAAGAATCAATACACGGATAAATAGCCGAACTATTTTAGCAATTTTAAGTCCATCATAAACAAACCTAAATCATTCACCCCATAACAAACCATCAAACAATTACCACCTTGAACATTTCACCATAATACAATTTGCTTATCATTGTCACGTAATCGTTCATAGTTCATGGACGACACATAATTACTAGAAATGTTCATTTCTCTTAAATTACTAGTATGTAGCCTACCATTCGATTTCTCGTCATGCGCATATTGTCATGATGACGGGATTTGCATTAGCTACCATTTTCCCGTGTCGCGCATGGTGACAAGTCCGTCCCTCTCTATAAATGTTAATTTCTCTGCATAATGTGGGATAAATATTCAACAATACCATATATCAGTTTTTAGTCCAATTTAATTTCTGACATAACTAGTATTTCAATTATACAAATACGTTGTGATTGCTACATGATTATGTCTTTTTCCATCTGTTCACCTCAAGATCTAAATGCTAACTGACTATTTCCCTCTAACATTTGCCCCGTGAAACACAGTTATGAATACCATTGGTCATTGTTCTATGCGTGTTTGTTGCTGGTTGGCTAGATTACTAAAGATACTGAATCAATGAAGCCCTGGGAACGGGATAAACAAACCACCCAAATATTTACAAGCTTTATCTGTATAAACACTTTTGCTTGACCAATACAAACATACCCGGCCTTGTGTCAACTATACTATTCTTTAATCTCTCCCTCATCGATAAGCTTATTTGTACATATGTGCACTTTGTGACTGTCATGTTTCAATAAAGTAATCCAAAAATATTTCACCTACAAATTCCTACCATAACGTGACATCATGTTTGTTTCATTTTTAATTAAATATTTATAGCGTTTCATTTTGCCATGAAATAACACGAACAAAATGTCAATTTTTGTGTCGTCTCCGATCGATTGAACGTTACTGTTGAGAAGAGCAATGCATGAATAATTTGTTTTCTCGTTTACCTCATCAACCTCTTATAACTGTAACGTAACATATTGAAAAAAGTTATAATTGAAATATTATTTTCAGTTATGGATTATTTGTTCGTTGAATAGCTTTTGGAAGGAAACTGATCAGAGTGAGATAGATACTTTCTGAAATATGTATTCTTACATATGACACACATTTAATCATCGTGTATTAATCAGAATGAAATAAACAGAAAACATGCATTACACAATATATGTCAATTTACACAATCTGTGTATGTTGATAAAGCGATATATAGTACCGAGCTTAGAAAGTAATCAACATTCGTGATCAATACCTAATAGAGTTTGCTATTCTACCGTCATTATTTGACAGTATCATTATTTTTTATATTATTATTAAAACAATAATAACTATCAGAATCCTCATCCTCCTCTTCCTCCTGCTCCTTATCATCATGATGTAGTTCCTTATCATAACCAGATGTTCAAAACTCCATACAGCGTTAAACAAGTTTTAATCCATGAAATTGTAGAAACATTGCTATGATGAATACGACGATACATTGATGACGACGGTGCTGATACGTTGTCGATCATGATGTTAGTGATAAAGGTTATCTGATTTTGTTGTTTATAATGATGATGACGACGATGACGACGATGATGATGATGATGACTATGATGATGATGATGATGATGATGATGATGATGATGATGATGATGATAATGATGCCAAGTGCGCCTAGAGTACCAACATTATACGGGCAAAAGCCCGCGAAGCGGGCGTTGACCGTTTATTTGTATCACTTTTCTGAAATACAAAGAGACATTACCTTATAGGGATACAAGTCAAATAATTTCTGCCGTCACCTATTTTCGCGATGGAAAATCATAGAGCGCTGGAGCACATAGACACTTCGACAAACGCTATATGACACGTAGATGCATTCCTCATGAAATAATACGGCATGGCAGTAATTATTAAGTAGCGAATCGTACTCTATGTTATTGTATTATGATTTTCTACGATCAAAATACTTCTGTTTGCCCCACTGTGTGACACATCCTGTTTCCCATAATGCATTGCAAATTGAAAATTGCTCGAGATGTTGTTAACAAAATCATAAAAAAGATAACCCGTCTAAATTATTTGCGTACTTCCGGTTTACAATACCGAATAAGATTAGTTTCGAATTAACTTCTTCAATGAACCCAATATTCTTTAGTTAATATTATCCCTTTACATAAATAAACAATTGTTTAAAAGTTTAATTTGTTCACAACATGAACGGCCGCGTTTCTTTCGTCGACAACTATACATGTCTGTGTGACGTCACTGCTTTCGTTAATACGTCATTAAGAAGTAAAAATTGAAACTGACATACACTGGTGGATGTTTACATTGTTGAAATTTAATAAATTAATGGAATGCACTCGATTGGTAAGTCATTATTTAATTAAAATATTGCGTTTGGTTACATAAAACACCAATCTATATAATATTGCTAAAGATTACCTTTGATAACATGGGAACTGTTTTCGGCACATACAAAATTTCGCCGATTTTAAATTTAAGGTCATTATTATTCAGTCAAACTAATGGAACATAAAAGTTATCATTTTATTAAGTTTTGGAGTTATTTCTTGAGTATATTCCACGTGATTATTCTAAAGACCCTTTCTTTTGTGATGTATTAAGTTACGTTGTGATTGTAAACAATATTGCATCTCCGACTCATACTCGATCATTTTCGTACCAAACTGTTTCAAACTGTAAAAAATCAAACTGTGCTTACAAACACATTGGAAATAGACTAATTCATTTGTACATTTTATGGATTCTTTTTGATTTTCTTTTAGAAGCTGCTCTGTCAAATGCTGGACTTCACACATTCCATGCAGCATTCTGCTGAGCACAACCGACTGCGTGCTTTGTACTCAACAACGAAGCAATTCCGGACCTATATAGCTTAACCGGGACTCAAACATTAGCAATTGTGACTCTGTAATGTTTAACGTTAGTGGACTATTAAGAAACTGCAATTATTGTGAAGAGACTCTGTATGTTTGTAAGCAAAAAGAATATACAGCATAACAAATATCAGGTGTGAAAACAATGTGAAAGAATAATTAAATTAACAATTTGCAATCAGGCATGTCAAATGAATTGTTGATATTAAAAATGATAGTTCCCAGGCAGCTCTAGACGTTTTTTTTCTGTATTTCTATTACTAGTATTAATTCATTAAATGTATGCCACAATTAAAAAGCACACTCTGTTTAGAGACCATTGTGTTGTCTCATTGTGTGATGATGACTTTGAGTAATACATTGTACATTAAATAATATCTACTAAGTTGTTTTTAAGTATCAGATTTCTTGTTTATTATAAAAATGAATGTTAATTTTTGCTTAAATATAAATGTGCATAATGCAGTGCCAGAAGCACACTTTGCAATATTTTTATTACAAAAGAGTGTGTTGTACACTTGAACTAATACCTATTATTAATTATCCTTGCCTAAAAATTCATTTGACACACCTGAGACCATGACTGTGTATTACCATTATTATTTTGCACATTATGCTGACACTTTGAAAAAATTGCAAATAAGCGAAAAGCAGAAGTTTAGTCTTGTCAACTGTCTCTGATTAATTTTTTGAAGACCATATAAGAAGCGAACGTGTAGGATACGGTATTCATTTTGTTTGATGACTGCTTGTTATTATTTCTAAATAGAAGGCGTACTGGATGAGCGGAGTATTTTTTTTGGTTCTACATCTTTGATAAAGTCAACTCATTGACATTTAGTGCCATGACTGAGCGTGTTTTTTAACTAACAAACGGGTGGTATGAACTTACCGAATATATGCAAACTCATAACAGTGTGTCTAATACTACATGTGTTGAGTGCACAGAAACAAGGGCGAGAAGATAAGGGTATAAATGAACATACTGAATGTGTTATTTTGTTTATGAGCTTGAACATACAAAAACTTGACTTTAATCAATTGGGATGTACATACAGTTTAATAATCGGGTTGTTATTTTATAATCATATTCATGTGGAAACTGCCTCATTCACATGCAACACGCAGCTGCTGTCTACATGTTTAATGCCACATTCCATAATGACTGAATATCTTTACTTTCAAAACATGAAAATGAATTAAATGAAATGAAAATAAACGAAATAATGTAATTAAATTCAGGTGAAAAATATTTAATTATATTTTATTTAAATATGGTTTGGTAAATTATTTACTGGTAAAACAATTCTTGTTGATAACAGTAAATTCGTGATAATAAGTATGCTGTTGTTTATTTTTTGTCTCACACATAAAGTGACAGGTACACTCATATATTTAGCGGTAAGCTTATGATGTGGGTCTTCATCATAAACCTAAATTTTTGCTACTAGTATTTTCTCCTTAGCACCAACTTAGTAATGTTCAATCTGTGTATGCCATAAGCCATAGTTTTTACCAACTGGTAATTCCTGAGGATTCAGAAAAATACAATAAGTTTACCACATTTCATGACAAAAGCTCTAACAGTGCGGAAGATATGCAAAGAGTATTGTGTCCAAAGCCAAAGGTGATATTTCTGCTCTGTGTAATTTTGCGCAGTGAATGAGGTCTATGCCTTTCTTTCAAGATAGACGCAAACACTCCCGCAAGCATTGTTGTATTTATATGTTTATTAACATTAATTAAGTACAAAAAGTTTTTCATTTACATATGCAGGGGATACATTTACGTTGTCGATGATTTAGACATGGGACCAAAATAATGAAGTACGGCACCTTTCTTTTTTCATGCTTAAGTTAAATAAAATCGTTTTAGAAATAATCTCGCCCTAAAACATAAATGGCATCCCTGCATATGGAAAACATCAATAAAACACAATTTCACGAGATTTTTTTTTTTTTTAAATTCGATACGATCCCTGGATTTAAATCAGTGCTGTCTACATCAGTGTTCCTTCCTTAGATCACATGATCCTGCTTTTATCCTGTTTTTAACCCGACTAATATTCTCACCACATGCACAGTTGTATATGTATATATTTAAGTCTTAAGGGCTTAAGGTGTTAGGTTTTGCACCTTTTTTACCACTGTTGATAGGATTTTCCTGAGTGGATTGAGTAACTCGGGAAACCTATCAATCTATGGCCCACGCATGGCCATAATGTATCAGTATTGAACATAGCCATTATTATAAAAGAAGAAGAAGATAATCATAATGTGCAGACATATATTACCCGTGTTATCATTAACAAACATCAAATAAGCTTTTGCCCGTAAATTAGGTAGCACCTATTATCATATTAAAGTGTAAGTATAATGTACGTGTACTGTATAACCTTTCGTTCGTTTTTTCTACTCCCTGAACACGCAGCGTAACATACAGAATACATAACCATAGCTGGGGTAAATATGAATAAACAGGACCAAATATAGTCATCTCGGTTCTTGCAACAATATTGTTACATCCGTCTTATCGTTGACATCGTTTTTGCACTCTTCTAAATTAGAAATTAGAAATCCCACAAATCTAAGTAGTCTTGGAAGACCACGAACAAAATTGATAGAAATTGTCTCATAAATTTTCTCCAAAATAAACAACATTAAATCTAATAAATCCATTCTCTAAAAATACAAATTCATTTCTATATTTCGGTAATTTATCACTTAGGCGTGACTTAAATTTGCGATTTATTTATTCCAATTTAAGTTTCTTATCAATTTAATAAAACAGGATCAGATGTAAATCGTTTTGTTTTGCGGATTAAACTGTCTGCTATATTGCTAATCAATATCTGAACATGGTGATATAAGGAAGATAAGGCCTCAAGCAATATATACTTGTTCAAATCGTGCAAATGTAAATGTTTTACAACAAACTGCTTACTTGCGGAAGGTTATGCATTCCAGGAATTTCATTATGTATATTATATTATATTATTGCAATCGTTCAATGGTCATAATATTTTCACAATAAAATGTGCTTGAAAAAAATGATCGTACAATATTAGGAAAGTCATCTCATAAATGTCTAATGAGTCCTCTTCTATTTTAGTGCATTTACACCACCAGTTCTTGTTGGTTGCCTAAAGTCGATAAAACATCAAGACATAACTTTAGGAATACAATACTTTTAATATCCTGAAGAGAACCAAGTTTAATTAAGTATTTTCTTGTATCTATTAAAATAAAGATATAAACTAGGTTTCTTGAAAGTTTTTTTATCGCCTAATGTTAATTTTAATGTTCGAACAATGCTTATAATTGTGGCTTATCATTGGTGTACTACCGGATATAATTAGATTAACATCTGACAAACTGAACGCAAACAGAAATTTAAAAACGCAGCGGCTTTTCGTTTGAACTATAGTGAAAATACATCTTACTTTCAAACATGCAAGTTGGGTTAACCTTCATAGCTACACAATTAAATCTTCGGGAGGCAATTAGTTTCAAATTATTTTATAGCCTGACGCGTTAGTTTTACCAAAGCGTGGAGCAACTGACAAAACATCTTAGAGCAAAAAAATATTGTAATATATCTTCAAAAGCGCCCATGTAATAGATATGTGTTTACATTCCGAGAAAAAGCTATACTCTTATTTTAATTTCAAAATTGATTGTCGTAATAAGGGGCTAAAATGGTTCGATAAGAGTTAACAAGTTAACAAGTTACTTCTATAATAATGGCGTTAACTGAGATCAGAAAGTTTATGCACATCACTTTTTAATCTCATAACATTGTAGACAATGTTATCATAACTTATTCAACTAAAAAATAATCCATTTTGTAGTTTGATTTCAAGTTTGCGTTACGATACGAAACACTGGTAATATTAATACAAAAACTTGTGGTAAAAAACAAGTAACGGCTACATTTAAAGTATTAACTCACTCAATCCGTGACAATGCAAGCTACATCTTTGTCGGGAGCATAGAAAGTAACCATTAAGTAGGCTGACGTTATATAAGAGATTATGGTCACGGTATAATACAATTTATCATAGTCCACTATACACAATATTTAGATTTTGTCAATGAGGAAAACACTTATAAAAACCGTAGGAGGCGAAACATTAAACATTTTCAATTTCATATACTAATATATACGAAATAGTGCGAAGATAAATAGTTCCAAAAGCATGTATCAATCGAGTGGCTTGTATTATGCGGCATCACACGAGAAGGGGTGCATCTCGTTTGCTATCAAAAAGTACAAGACACGAGATTGACACTAAAGTATTGGAGCACTTGACCTATCTGATATACTTTTAATTATATGCCACATAGCAATTCTAAAATGCATTAAATATTTTAAACGAAATTAAAATAATGACTACATTCGTACTCTGTATTATGATTTCGTATATTGCGCAAAACATTTTGACGTAATTATGCAAGGTCGTCATATTCGCCCATATTCCGGTCACAATATGAAACTAAAAACATGGTATTCGTATGGACGTGTACGTTGTGCACACGCGTGTCATGTGTACTACTTTTGTTTAGTTCGGCGTTCGATGTGAAAAGTGTTGCAGTTGCAAGAAAAATGTCGCCAAAATCATTTGCTGCTGCTTGAAAGGTTGGTTCAAACTACGGTGATCTTGGTAGTGATTGTTGTTTCCATTCAACTTCATTGAATTTTGATTTATACATTTTAGTGATCTTTCAAATAATCTCAAAGTATAAATATGTTTTACAACTACTTTTGAAGGTTTCGATCTGCCCATGCTGTAGCCAGAAGTGGATTACACAAATTATAGTCACTTGGACAATGACAACACTGAAGCTTATATCGAGCTTACGTCTCTTGAATCGGTTCTCGTACCGTCTTTCGCAGCGGTTTGCACTTCCAGATTTAGGGGCCCGAATCGTCATAAACTAGTTCGTACCCTTCTTCTAACTCTCCTATAAAAGATCGTAGGAATTTCAAACACATGCATATTTGGAGGGTAGTGCAGGTATAGCCATTATTATGTGTACACATATCTTTCCTCTATCAAGAAGGATATGTCGATTAGTTTGACACCCCTTAGGTCTTGTAAAATATGCTAACTTGTCAATATTTTTAGATTTCAATAGTTCTTCATTATCTTGGCGGGGTCTACCGTCTTCCGTTATTAGAGGGACGTTGGCTCGAATTATTTGCTAATATCAGTGTCCCAAACAACGGAGGGCAGGACGATGTTCCGTCGTATTTAGTTCAATAGTCTGGCTGGTATTTCCAATAATATGTGCACTCATCTGGGATACAAAGGCAAAAATGACAACACAGTCTTTCAGTGCCAAAACATTACATGCACCTTTTATGTAATTGTTAGTGGGATGAAGTGCACATATTGTACATATATTAATTTCACAAAATATATTATATACATAATAAATGACTTTCTGGAAGATTTACCGTTTCAATCTCAAGAAATTACACTTTGAGTATACCTATCCCCCTTTCATCATCACGCAAAAGATTTCAGTTTGAATTTGTGTATCACATCTACTTATGAGTTTTCTAGTTTGTTATTACAAGCGACAATGAGACACTCTGATTTATGATACAATTTGGCTATATATTCATATAATAAAACATAATTAATAAATCGTAAGTCACCCAAAGTCCAAAGGCAACCCATGCATAAAGCTGTACTTCGCCACAAAATTCAAGGTATCTTACATAGCAACAAATATATTTTGTCATGGAGACACTATCAAGATCTCCACCATTCACAGACATGTTGTCGTTAGCATCAAAAGATATATCAGCTAATATATGGGCTTCTGCAGAATTTGGCGTGGATGGCTTCACAAATGTGGATAACTTCGAACCCGTTTTCAAATCCACGACTGCAATCTGAGTTATATCCTGAAAATGTATTTCGAACTGAAAAAATTGACACAATCCGTTTTTTGTAAGAATTCAATTATATTTTTTAAGTTTTATACTGACGCCTTATTTTTGTAATGAGAAAACAAACAATATTGAGGACAACAAGCACTTCACAAATAGACGACTCCCTAACTCCAATTATCAATCATGAAAAAATGTGATCCATGATATATTATGATGAAACGTTGATACTAGAAGAAACAATATACCGGTAACATTCATGTAAATGAGTTTTATTTTATGCGCAAAGTCCGAAAACAATTTTGTCTTACTAAGATGCATTGTTCCAAGGTCGAAAGTTACTTAGGTTGGCTCTGACTCAAACTTGACAAGATGGAAATTTCTCTCTGCAAACTGTTCCACGCAATTCTTCCATATGACATCTATTAGATGTCCTACACCAAAATAAAAATACAATCAACGGCGTCAATGCTTCAATATAATGTGTTAATATGTCACAGAAATTCTGGATACCTCATTCAGTTCTAAAAGTTGTATAATGTCGTTACACAAGCTACACTTGGTAAGATTATTATTTGTTTATGTTCAGAAAATGAGAAATAAACATACCGTAATAGTGATGTGTCAACAGTAAATTGCTTTCATTTAAGAGCAGAACAACGTTGGTTATCGGTATCATATTCTTTATGGTGTTTGCAAACCGCCTTGTATTTTTGCGCACTTTCATTTTGCAAAAAAATGTCAACAGCCGTGACGTCATGAACGATTTTTTTCTCTCAAACGCAATAAGTTTTAAAATAAAAACACACATATTTACATCGGGTTTTTAGTTCTTAAGATAACACGCACTCATTCATTACGTGGTTTAATGGTTATTTCCGGCATTTGACGTAGATATCTAATCGTTGTGGAGCACTTGCCAAATACGGCGTAATCGCCCGCATAATACCAATCTCATTAGGTCCCGACTGTCTTAAAATAAAAAATTGTTTCGAGAAATTGCTAAAGGTACAGTTTATGCTTTACATATAGGAACACAGCTTGCTAATTTTTATTAAATTGCAACGCATGAAAAGCGTTTATTGATATTGAGCATTTTATTATAAAACTTGAAAGTGCAACATTTTGTATAGTGTGGATAGGTTATTGTTTATAAACCGTAAATTTACATTCAGTTCAGCATTCTCATTAAATTAAACAATACTATTGGCAGAACAATCATAGACGAAAAAAGAATGAGCTTAATATTTATATATACTGCTTGTGTGTTGCTATAGGTTTAAGTTATTTGCTTTATTCAGTATAATAAATGTTTGCAGTCTTGGATCCTTTATTATCAAAAGTCAGTTTGCGTCAAATTGATGTTTTTCCTAATTTGCTGAAAACAAAAAGCTGTGGTTTGAATTAGAATATTATTAGCAATTTCGATAGCTTATGTTTTTGCCATGGCTTTAAATTCATCCTGTGATGCAAACACAAACCTTTTCTTGCTTCCATCATTCAAATTAACAAACCATGATTAATATTAATGTAATAGGCCCAGTATAACTAGTAGTAGACCGATACACTGAACCGACTGTGTCTTCGCAGTAGTATTTTTATTGAAGTAGTGCATGCATTAAGCGTGCGTCGATAAGGCTGACTCGTTCAAGCATAAGCGATTTGATTAGCGATCTTAACCCTAATACAATAATAAAAGAATCCGGCGGATATCTTGATCGTTAGAGCATACATAGGCTTACTTGCGAAGTTAGAAATGTTTAGGATTACGTAAATTGATCGCTCCACCGGAAGAGTATTGATATATTTCAACAAATTCAGCGCAATTGTAAAGATACAAATAGCCTATAGACTAGGGCATGGCGTCTGCTATGAGTTTATTAAACTCATTCACAGAAAAATAAACCCGAAATCGATACTACACGCGACTATGTAGTCACAAAACGTTATTGTATACCATTACATTACAGAACAATAGGTAAACGCATATTTAAACCTAGTTTTAGTTCACAGGCGCCACTTGTCCAACTTCTCCCAGCGATTACCGTCTTCTCAAACTCCCAACAGCTATATCTCTTAGACGGATTCGGTAAGGCTTATTAAGCAATAAGTGGAAATGTATATATATATATTTATTTTTTTATTTTTTAAAGTTGCTTGTTGAAATGTTAAAGTGATATATTTTAAGAAAAAGGCTATTGTTCTTCTGCATGCAACTTGGTTAAGTACAGATTTGCAACTAGAAGCAAACGTTTATTATGAGCATTACATATTTGAAAATCTTCATTTAGTATTGGGGTTAACCTTTTGGCTGAAGCTGTAAGCAGTAGGGAAGGCTACTGTGATGTATAGTTGAAACTTATTAACAAGTTTTACCTCCCATTAGGTTAACGGATTACAGCTTGGAACCTGCCAATACTATTTGCGTTTTATTTGCCACTGGTTGTCTACGCAGGTCGCAACAAAAACATACACAAATCGCTGAATATTTCTAGATAAATGCACACTTTAAGTAAGTTCAATGAATTAGGTACTAATTATTGCATGTCAGTAATAATAATAATAACATGTTGGTACGTTTGAACTGTTTTGCTTAGCTAATATTCCCTCTTAAATTCAATGCCTAATCCCCACAGCTAAAGCATACGTTTGAAATGTTTTATTGACTTAATATACATTAACATTGTCACAAAGATGATCACGGACCTCTACCGATAATTAGTTTTTATTTGGTGATTTTTGGATCGTTTTTCATTCCTTCAATCTCTTTTAGAACACCTCGATCCAATGCTTAGACTGCATTTTCTCCAAAAAGACGCCCTTCGCAATCACCAACCACACCGCGTCCTTATTATTCTTGTATTCTGCTCATCATATCTTGCGGTGTATAGTGTGTTTGTCAAAATCTTGCAAATGATTTTTTGCTGAAGGCGTACTTCAAGCTCTCTTCCTTGTCTTAGTTTTTGCTTTTTTTCCAGCTTTAAATAATCTGCCGCGTTCATAATTATCCTATATGCAGTACCGGAATCTCTATGTAAAGCTTTCATGTTTTCTTCTACAAACATACTTTCGTGGCTTGATGAAGCGTTTTCTTGACTTTCATTTGACTGCAAAAATGTCTGCTACCATGTTCTCTCGTCTGCTAAATTTCTTATCGCATCAACCGCATATGTACATGTTGACGTCTGTACAGCGAATGCGGAGCGTGTAGGATGGACAAGCATGTATACATTTCGATATGCAAGTCTTTTAACCATTTAAAAGTTAATTCAACAAAACATAAAACACCGTGCGACAGCGATAAAAGCAAATTGGTAACCAAACTCGCCTGATATTAAAAGTCATATAAAACCGTACGAAATACTATTTCAAACACGGTTAAGCATCCTCTTCTTACACTCATTTAAACTCAACCTCATCTACCTCCTAAAAATCCTCCGTTGCTATTTTCAACACTCAATTAGCAACTCAGTACGAGGTAGCGTTTGAAAAATATGCGTTATATTTATATTAAATTCGCAAGTTACGTCATTCCAATGACACTATTGGGAGTTGAATGCGTAGTGAATCAAGTTGCTCACATCTTTCATATATAACACAATACAAGAAATACGTGTTGATTGAATATTTCGGAATAACAGACAATACCACCACCATATTATAATCACGTCCATTATCTCAATTCTATTGGTCATCAAGATTGTATTGTCATTAAATCTAACTCGCCATTATCTTAATATATTATCACAATTATCATCATATAATACTCGAAGTAAACATCATGATTGTAAC